>NC_090883.1:25536696-25594196 GCF_036669925.1 Montipora capricornis | reverse complement strand
TCAAATTTTAGCATAAAAAATGCTTAAATCGTTTCATTTAACCCTTCTGCTATTAACCAGAAGAAAGATTTGTCCTGTCCTGTCTTCTTTTGTAAACTACAATTTCCCACTACTGACGTGATAATTTTCAATTCTCTTCACAGACCACATTTTCACGGTCATCACCTTGTGTTGTGGTCGCTCTCAACAAGAGGATGTTATCATGCTTCTAAAAACGTGCACAGATGTGATTCCATCATTTTGTTTCTTTGAAAAGTAATCCTTGCTGTCAAGGAAAATAATCTCACTGGCTCAAATTACGACTTTTGGAACACAACTGCGAGAAATTTACTCAACTTTCTATGTTGTGCGACAAGAGATCGCCCGTGTGGTTATTCGTTTTTAATTTCGTCGTTACACGATGCCAGCTTCCTCGCCTTCAACCTGGAGATTTTGCGCCTTCTTTTGCTCTGCAAACTCTTGATGGCAGGATAGTTTATAGGAAAAGTAATGCGAGTTCTAGCACGCCAAAACATCCAGTCATTTTGCACTTGTTTTCAAGGCGTTCGGCATTTTTGGAGGCGTTATGGAATAATGAAACTTCTCTGGAGGAGTTCATTAAGTTGTCACCGGGGAACACAAACTACGTCTTTATGACCTCTTCAGATTCAAAGTCTGTTGAGGATGTTTTGTGGATGAGAAGTCAACTTCATGAAGCAATTGACAAATATTACAAGAGGTAATTATTGTAAAACTTATATTGTAGGGATGGTTGATTTAAAACTACTAAAGTTCTTAATTAAAAACTGGGATTCAATCGGAGGGTGTGGTGCAGGTTGCCGGTTTAGGGTTAGGGTTGCAGGTTATTGTTGACAATAACTTAAACAAGCCAAACCTTTACACAAATGCTAACCTTAGGCTTACATTTAAACAGTATCTAAAGCATAGAGTTTGGGCTTAATGTTAGCATTTAGTAAAGGTTGGGGTTGTTTCAGCTATGGTGAAACTAAGACCTGCAATACAATCTGCAACCTGCAGTTTACACTCTCCAGGACCCAGTTCCTCAAAAGCCGATTAACGCTAATGTAAGATTAAAAATTAACCAACCTCAGATAGAGCAAAGCCAAAACTTTTCAACATTTGCCGTGATTTTAAAGAACACGGATTAAAGGTGATTTCTCTAGGCCTTATCGTTTTTTTGTTTTTTTTTTACGTTGATCAATCAGGGTTGATCCAGTCCGACTTTTGAACCTGCCTATTCCCTCATAGCACCACAAAGCTTTGCCATTTATGGGAGAACACTCCAGGTTCTCCTGTGGTTTCCACTGTGACCAGCCAGTCTCTGGATTGAATTCAGCTCACCTTTGACTGGGATATCTTTCCATTTTCAGACACCTGTCAAGCTGATAAATTAAATCAGTGAAACAATGAGTGCCAGTATTAAGTCCCAAAGTTCCTACCATTCACTTTAGCTCTTTACACCACAAAGGCGCAATGAAACATAAATTGACACAATTGACCTACTGGAAAGGTCAGTGCAGGTTCAAAAAAGGTTTCCAGGATCTGAACTTCGGTGGAGGAGAAGTTAGGGGTGCAGGGATGGTGCAGTGGTGAGAGCACTCGCCTCCCACCAATGTGGCCCCGGGTTCGATTTCCAGGCTCGGCGTCATATGTGGGTTGAGTTTGTTGGTTCTCTACTCTGCACCGAGAGGTTTTCTCCGGGTACTCCGGTTTCCCCTCTCCTCAAAAACCAACATTTGACTTGATTTGTGTTAATTGTTACTTTCAATTTACAGTGTCCCCAATTAGTGCTTCAGTGCTAGAATGACTAGACACTTAAATAGTTCCTTTCCTTTCCTTTCCTCTGCTCAATGATTTGACTACCGACTGGTAGAATCCTCACTGGCTGTTAATTGAGCTTGCATGCAGTCAATACCTCAAATTGTCATCGTCTGAGACTCAAACAAAGCCAACTGGATGAAAGTTATTATCTTTAAAGTTTGCAGCTTTCAGTCCACTCTTCTGGTTTATGTTTACTTCTGAAAATGAATGAATGAATGAATCTATTCCAATCTGTACCGTCCTGTTTTTCTCTGATTTGTCTACATTTCTAGTTGTTCTACCTTGTACTTTTAAATTTAAATTAAATTGTTTTTGCTTTTCAATAACCCATCTATGTCTTGTTTTAGGAAAAAAAATCGTCTCGACCATGATACAAGAAGAACTTGCCTGCGTGACTACTCGAGAAGTGGAAATCCTGGATTGTTGCGTGATGCATATTTAGAAAAAGAACCTTTTGTTAAACTAGCACAGCTAAGACAACACCATGTGTCTATGACATATAAATGCAACAGGAGTTGGACACAGTCATGGAAGGATAGGCTACACTTTGTTAGTTTTCCAACATTTGACTTTGGAAACTGGATTCCATATGCATTGATGCATTGGCCATGTTTTGGATCAGGTTGTGCACTTGCCCAAGTTTTGGTTAAATCAAAGGAAGGTTGGTATACTTTGTGTAAATGTCATTTTTGTAGAAATTAATGATCATTTATTTTCAATTGGCGACTTACAGACAATTAAATGTACATGAGCTGTGGGGTTCCTGGGTGTAGAATAGGACCAACATTTTCTTGGTGTGTCATAAAAGGCAACTAAAAGAGAACACTGGCCTCCTGGCAGCAAGGGAGACCTTCAGCAACTAGAATATAATCTCTAGCACCTGTGAAATAGCAGATCAGCTGGCAGAAGAATTCATTATAGGAATCAATAGCTGGCAGTCAAATAGCACAGGCAGTTGTTACTGCGACGGCTGAGATGTCCTTTAGGCATAACATATACAGACTCAGTCAAGAATGGCATGTTCTCTGTGGAAGGGAACTTGAGCCCCCACAAAGTACTTCTGCTCCAATGAGAATGTGTTACATGACCTCCTACGTTGCCAGGAGATGGAACTTCACGTGACAAATGCACATGCTGGTGGAGGAATGAACAAGAAGTTCCAGTAACGGTACCTGTATAAGGCACAACCAACTTAGAGTTCATTCTACGTTCAGCTTATAAATGCAGCTATTTACCATCAAATCACGAAGTGGAAGGGTGTAACCCTATTAGTATTCAAAACGACACAATATTTGTTTGTTTGTAAATACATGTAACACTATTATAAAAGGCATAAAGTTGAAACATAATATCGGTATGGTAATTTTCTTCCTCACTGGGAATGTCAAATGAATTGAAAGCAGTCTGTATTGTTCTTAGCAGCCATTTTACAAAGCTTGTGCATTGCTTTTTATGGGGTTGAGGAGGGTGGATAAAGAAAATCATTACTTAGGCCATTGATCGCTAATGATCTATGAAAATTCCATACAGTACAGGAAGCTTTTAATTAAAAGTAAATAGAATCTGCTTAAGCCTGAAAGGCAACCCTGGGGTTTTGTGTGACCATTTACAAAAGAAGGCTGGGATGTAAAGGTTGCACTGTTAGCTTCAATTGATTCCAGCCTCAGAGCTGATAGAACTACTATACCAGCTAAAAATAAAGTGACTTTACCGTTACCTTTAACACCTTTATTTTTTCACCCAAAATACAGCTGGCAATTGGCAAGTGAGCACCCTGCAGAGCTCCAGCAAGAGCTGGATCTTCTTGAAAGCACTCTATGTTACATTTCATTTCTTAGAAAACATTTAGCAATTTTAAAAGAAAAGTTATTTACTGTGCACATTGCAGGTGAGGTGGTACTGGTTGCACCAAGATTAGATGCAAGATACGACTGGTTGCCATCACCTCACAACCTTATACATAAACATGCACGATTTAATATTGCTTTCTACGGGGATGCTTGTGACTTGCAATCATTGTGGGAACAGACACTTGAAAATCAGAATGATGGAGATGATAAAGAACGTAAAAAACAGAAGGAAAAAACTAATGAAGGAAGAATCGCATTAGTCTCTCCTGGTGGTTGCTCTTTATTTACCAAGGTACAGTAACTTGCACTGTGTGAATTCAGCCGTTTTTTTCTACATGTATCATGTGATGGGTTGGTTCTATCTTTGACATCTTCTCAGCAAAGTTTCATTGGAACCATTTTTACAAACCCATTGGAATGTCTCAGAACAATATTTCTCCCATGGAATTGTTTTCTATTATTTTTAACTGTTGTTGGAAATGAGACAAGTAGTCCAGACGTTTTCGGTACGTTATTGTCCAACTGAATCAACTTTATTCAACTCTCTTTGATTTTTTTGAAGCAAACTCAAGCTATTAAACTCAAAACAAAAAACTCTATCACGATATGACTGACTATCGTTATCTTTGAAATCCATGTGGCATAACTTGTCACCACCAGATCAACTCTACGGAAGGCTTAAAATACACTAAATGAAAGACAAATAATACATGTAAACGTAATTACATCATTTCCAACACTATTATTCACTTATTAATGGGCAATTTTGAGTGATTAACCCATCGACTTCTGGGGGTTCCCCATTGACGAGTAAAATCGTCTTATCGTTAGACAGAGTAAAATACATGTACTAAGTATGGCCGGTTTAGGCCGGTTTGTGGGTGAATGGGTTAAGTTACAAGGCAGACTTTTTTAAAATTTATTTGGTGCCAAGGAAGTGATGCATCTGTTTTCAGTACCAATTTTTTTGCTCCTTTTAACGTTTGTTCAATAGATTCGCCACATGAGCAAAGTTGGAGTTCATGCCGTGATTACGTACCCTAAAGAACACAAACCAGTCAAAGAAGTGACCTGCGATGGTCACCACTGTTTTGTACCCCTCCGATTATCAGCGTCGATGATCTCTTATGATAATGGTGTCCACATCAAAAAGTTGTTGCTGGCCAAAATGAAGCTTTATGTTACGTACCAGTTTACTCCCCAAGAGAACTTCTTTCTGGCTATTGATGGACAGGGCAAACTGGCTGAAGTGGGTTTGTTTCTGTATCCGTCAATGAAATTCATGGCCTATGAGGCTAAATGGTAAGATTTGTTTGCAAGCATAAATAATTCAGTTATCACTAGACAGTCAATTTTTTCATTTCTTGAGTAGTTGCTTTGGGTTACAGCAGTTATTAAAACGCACATGTATTTCCTTGCTGTTTATGTCACATGTTTGAACTACTAGGTTTTCAGAGTAGAGAAATTAAGCATTAATTTTGTTTGGTTTAATGACCTTAGGGAATAAATAAGACCTGTCACGTGCTATTCATGCACCAGCATTTTACTTGTGATCCACTTTTTATGACAAAGTGACAGGCTGCCATGTTTTTAATGATTTTCAAACTTAGTGCACTATACAATATTCTCATCTGCAGTTGTGAGAGAATTAAATACATTTACTGTACCTCTTTTCAACTGAGTTTGAGGGCTGCACAGCAAGTTACAGCTCGCGTGAATTTAAACAAGGTACCTGCAAAAACTGGTTTTCACTTAGTCGGTGAAGTTGGTGTGAAGACGGTGCAATTCTCACTAAGGAGTTTAGAACTAGCCATAATTTAAGGCATTGCCCTTTTTCTAGTTTTTCATTTTTTTTCTTAGCCAAGATATTGAATAAAATATAATTGTTATATCCTCCCTTGTTCTTTTTTGAAGGTTTAATTACAAAACCGATCTAATTCACAATTTGACTGGAAGCGCAAGAATAATCCACGTGTTCAACCACACCCGCATGCAAGGCGAGGAGGGAGCTGTTAAAACTATCCAACTTCCGCCACTCAAAGGTCGGTTCTTAGTGTCAGCATTTGGATTGTTTAGTATCCTGAAATGGGATTATATTGGCTTGTGACATTGACGATAAATAATTTATCGTTGAGATATAGTTATTGTTGAGACAATTATTATCTCCCTTTGTGGTACTTAATGCATGCGAGGAATTATATTTAACAGTTAGTCAGGATTTGAGATCTAGAATTTTCGGGACATTTGTTGTAAAATTTCTTGCTTGCCTGCCTGTCCTAGGATTTTGGAACATCTAAAGAATTGTATAATTGCCCGTTTTGAAACGGATTTTTACCCTAAACAGGGCACTTAGAATTTTCGGGAGCCTTTTTTGGCTGAAATTTTCGAAAAGGTAAGTTTTGATCCCAATAATTTTCGGATCGCTAGACTTTCAGCTAGGAAATCCGAACAGATGAAAAATATGCCTATATCTACCGTTTAAATACTAAAATACGGCTATTAACAATGCTATGTCTAAGTGGTTTTAAACTATATTCTCGTTGGGTGCCCCTGATTAGTCGCCGAAGGCGAGGTGAATATCGGTGAATAAGAACCTCAACTTCGTCTCACCGAGCCTGAGGTGAATAATAAATTGTTTTAGTATAATTACAAAGGTGATTATTTGAAAAATGTGCATTTTCTTTAAAACAATTATTCTCTTCGTTTGTCACCTCGACAAAACGGCGTGCGGCCATTTTGAAAATACCGCCTGGGTGATTATCGCGTAATAATCACCTCGAGTGCTAACAATCGGTGCCGAGAGTTCTCAATAATCTCCTTTAGTATAATAGACCATATTTGTATTCTCATTATTGGACTGGAACTAATTTGCAAAGGCTAATACTGGGGGATATATTTAAAAAATATTTGCGTTCAGTTTGAAAAGAATTCCCGCATTAGCGTCCATTGCAAGCTAGTTCCAGTCCTACATGTATACTGAAAATACGAATATGACCTATGACGTAGGTTATTACTGAAAATTCTCTGCGCTGATTGGTTGCACTTGAGGCGTTTTCTTTTTTTTTTTTCAAATGGCTGCAAGCCGTTTTGTCGAGGTGACAGACGAACAAATTAATTGTTCCTCGTTTGAGGAAGCCTTTAATTAAAGAAACCCCAGTGTTTGTCCAGCCGGAGTTGAACCAAACACTTCCTGCACGGCAGTCCAATGTGCCACCAACAGATCTTTGATTGACTTTGTTTTCAGAATTGAAGCTCTATAGAAATGTTGAGCTTGACATGTCGCTGTATTGTGTTGGAAAAAGTGACTACTCATGCCCTCATTGGGATCATCTTGTCCACTTGACAGTCTGTTGCGACAAAAAGAGCACACTCTGCGGCGAGGAGTTAGGGCGCTGGATAACACCATACAGAAGGTGAGAAATTTAGGGTGCGTTCGATTGACCCTATTACGGAATAAGAATACGTGGAGTGATGATTTCAAACTGTATGTTTGGCGTTTTGAAGCAACAAGGATAAAGATATGTTGAAAATAGCATTTTAGCGGGTGTTTGACAATTTTAATGTGAATCTCCGTAATCTTCTATTCCATGTATTCCTATTCCGGAATACGGTCAATCGATCGCGCCCTAGCTTTGAAGAGAATGAAGAATGAATGCGAATGAAGAGTAGATTGGGGCGAGAGACTGACCGAGTCTCTCGTCTCAATTCTCCGGGCTCCTGTTGGAGCCACATTGATTTTTCAGGTGTCTGTAAGAGACAATTGCTTGAATTGTTCAGATAAGAGCGAGTATCGTTTCTCTCTTTCGTCTATAGGCCGCACTTCAAATATATTCATTTCATTCATCGAGTCCTTTTACGATAACACAGTATACCACGCCCAGTATGAGTCCAACAAATTGACCTGCTCCCAAACTGTGTGGCTTCATAGTTCAGTTGGTAGAGCGTCGCACCGGCATCGCAGAGTTCATAGACTCGAGTCCTGTTGGAGCCACCTGAATTTTTCAGTTGTCAAGAAGAGACAATTGCTTAAATTGTCCAGATAAATGCGTGGATCATTTCTCAGTTTCGTTAAAACGTTATCGATGACAACTTTAAATGCCTCGTCTGTGGAGGCCCTAAGAAAGTGAAGTTTTGATGGTATTTTCTCCGATATTCTTTTGTATTTCATGTGGTAGGGCCATAGGACGCTGGTTAACCAACATCACTCCTCTGCTGCCCTTGTTTACATCTCAAACGTGTAAACTTCAGATGAAACATCCTTCATGGGAGCAAGCGTGGAAGCCATCTCTGGACATAAGACTTTCAGATCATGTTAAATGTAAGTACGATTTAAAAGAATAACAATTTTTTGGTAATTTTATCCAGACACGCTGTCAACTAAGAACTGGCAAAATCCATTTGAACCTTTCGAGAAATCCTAAACATTGACCCTTTCAGAATACTGAGTTTTCAGTTTTCTTTTCCAACTCTAGTTTCAAAGCATACATACGGCAGAGAACGGGAGGACCAGTACAATGTTCCTTACAAAATCATCAAGCTGTTTAGAGGCGGTACATTCGACAAAAATTACAACAAAAATCATCACACTCTTACATTCAAGATTCCAATGGAGACGGAGCAAGTCAAGCTTGTGGCGACGATCACGGGCCACGGCAGCGACAACAATGGCTGTGCTGAATTTTGCGTGACGTCCCATCACTTCATTGTCAATGGACATGAAAACGTCAACGTTTTTAAGAACGCTGCTACAGCGATGGGTTGTGCCAACAGAGTCAGCGATGGCGGTGTTCCAAATGAACATGGCACTTGGTTGTACGGTCGTGATGGCTGGTGCTGCGGCAAGGATGTCGTTCCCTGGGTGGTAGATATTACGCATCAAATTCGTATGGGGGGCAAGGAGAATGAAGTCGAGTATTTTGGTTGGTTCAATGGCACTGATCCGCATCCCACCAGAGACCCCGGTGAAATTGTCATGACATCGTATTTGGTGTTTTACGAGTCTGTTGAGGATGAGGTATCTGACGCGCATGACAAGTGACGATTGGGTCTGAGGCTTGCACGTGCATGTGGTCCAATTTGAGCGATACTCAGATTCAGAATTTCCGGTGTCGTGTTGTCCTTGTAAACGGCTTAACTGTAATGGGCCTCGGTTTCGAAGTGAGTCTTGGTGAGAAAGATTTATGAGCTGACGTTTTGAGCGTTTGTCCTTCGTCAGAACGAATTCCAAGGCCCTGACGAAGGGCTAAAGCTCGAAACGTCAGTTCAGAAATCTTTCTTACGGTGGAATTAATTCGCCTTTATTCAACGTTTTTGAAGAGACAAAATTTTCGAGTTTCAGTCCCTTCCGACGCAGTACCACAGTAAATATTTGTTTCGTAATTATTTCGCTGCATCAAAATCCAATTTTGCCAACAGATCTATTTTTTTATTAATTTTTGCCAATTGTCCAAATTTAAAGTAAATTGGAGACTTTTGGCTGGAACGTTTACTTCAGCTTTGAACAAACCGTCCAAATCTGGGTACTTTCCATCACCCAATCAAATGTCAAGATAAATAAAAGAACCGAGTATTGGCCAATCAGGTTGCAGCTATTAGGGAGCTTAAGCACGCGACGTTGTTGAGCCAGAAACGGACACCGGAAGTGAAGATTTCGCTCACCAGGACAGTGCTTTCTCTCTAACAGTGAGAACAAACCGTTTTTCGAAGCTATATAGTTGATAGATAACAGGACTACATGCTTTTCCAATCTGGAAGTAATTGGATGAGAAAAATTTTGAGGATTGCCAAATTTGACAAGGCTTTCTGCGATTTTTCAGTATTTGTTCTAATGCGCAGATGCGAAGTCAACGAAAAAGTTGTTTAAAACGGCAATTTTTACGTTTGACAAACGTTTCTGTTATTATTCGCTTCAGTTCCTTCGATTTTTACAAGCTAGACGAAGTATACACAAAAATAGAATTTCAGCCGGACAAAGAGTGTTGAAGCCTAAAAAACAATTTAGAATTTGGCATCGGCTGTTCGATAGTTAATAGAGGGGAATAGTTTGGAAGCTCCGCGAACATCAAAAGAGCAAACAAAGCAGCCAAGATGTAGGTTGGAAAGTCCACGACCGTGCACAATCTTTTGTTTTGCGCTCATACACTATGCATGAATTACGTAACCAACACGTAAACGACTATTGCGTTTTGTGCACGGTCAAGGCTAAAAACGAGAACAAAAACCTACAACAAAGAAATTTGTCGGGTTTCATAACCATTCCTCTCTATTAACTATGCCTGTTCACATATTTCAGAGAACTTCAAGTGAGATTTTGACATTTCCTGAAGCTTATACTTTTATAGTGACGTAGAGTTCATTGGCCAGTTATTGGGAGGTCATTCCTTGCTAACAGACGCCTCTTTTCTTTTGCGTTCGTTGGGCTGACGAGCACGGAGAGACTTCTGCCATGGGTCGAAACTCACTGTGTTGAGCGTGCGCGGCGGTTACTTAGCAACCAAATCCTCACGTGATACTTCATGTTGTGTGAACTCACTTAAAAACAGCGGGCAAATTAATTTGTGTGTGAAAAGATTTGCCCGCATGAGAATTCAAAATCGGTCTATTACTGTAAAGGAATGCGCAGGACAAAGCGGTCTGAAGTCACCGTCAGCAGTGTCGGTGTGAAGAGTGCCATTCCAGGTTGTGTACGGCGGTAGGATCAAAGTGAGTTTCGACCAACGACAGAGGTCTGTTTTCCCGTACTCATCATCAGCACAGCGAGCGCAAACGAAAAGAGATAAAGGAAAATCATAGATTCGACCTTTGTTTGGGGAACGCTAATTTTCACAAGTTTACCCAAGGAAAATTCGTTGTTTATTTATTTATTATTTATTTGTTATTTATTTGCCAAGAAATCAAAGTTTGTGTCCTTGAGAATATGAGTCCTATATCATTGAGGCAAGTCAAGAGTAGTTCTATGTTAAAAAAAGTATTTTTGTACATGCAAAACGATCTACAGTAAGTTTTGACACAATTCCAATTGTTTGAAATTGTCAGCGCAAGTCTGGCTTGACTTCGTTTTCTTGGTGGAGTCTATTTTTGTATTTTTGTAACATTTTTCACTGAAAGTCGATCTTGTAAATAACTTTAGTCTGCATTTGGAATCTAAATTAGAATTTATTTAATATTTTACCTTAACTACAAATTATAGCTCATTTATTGAATTTGTAGTAAACTGGCACGAATTGCTGCTACCCATTGTTCAAAAGAGACCATTGTTGCTTATTTTTATTATCAACATTAGAGCGGTTTTCAAATGAGTGTCGTAAAACCAAAACCATAGTAATTACTTTAACCAATCAAAAAGGACGGAGACAATCCAGTAAACCAATCAAAACTCGAAGTAATTACTCGTAGCCGACACAAAAGGCGGGAAAATGTGCACGCGCGAGCCACAATTGGTTTTGGTTTCACTTCTGATTGGTTAAAAAAGTGGCGCGAAAACTTTGAACCAATCACCGAGTGAAATAGATGCAAAACCAAAGTAATTCGCTATTTACTTTCGACACTCAATTGAAAACCGCTCTATGATTGTTAACTGCCATAAGATATTAATCGTTCTCTGAGTGCATTTTAGGTGGTGTGCAACTCATCTCCAGAGGTGCAGGGATGGCGCAGTGGTGAGAGCACTCGCCTCCCACCAATGTGGCCCGGGTTCGATTCCCAGACTCGGCGTCATATGTGGGTTGAGTTTGTTGGTTCTCTACTCTGCACCGAGAGGTTTTCTCCGGGTACTCTGGTTTTCCCCTCTCCTCAAAAACCAAAATTTGTTTTGATTTGCGTTAACTTGTTAAGTAATGATCCGTGTAAGGTGGATAGCAATTTCCTTTGTTATGCGGCAACGGGGCTTTCCCCTCATAGGAATGTTATCATTTTTACACAGAGAATGCATAAACCTACAGGAAGGCAGTTAACGCAATAAAATTCATTTACAGCCCACTTTGAAAGGGTGTTTTTTTGTGTTAAAAGATTTTGACCAATCACAAGAGTTGAAAACAAAAGCCAAGAAACGTTTACAATTTTACATGTTCTCCACATACGATTTCTGTGGAATTCATTTAAACTGAGACCAGATGAAAGATGGAAGATGGTTGGAAAATAAGGATGAATATAATACTGCTTTATGAAGTTTTGTTAACCGTTTGCTGTTTAAGCCAATCAGAAGTAAGTACAGACAATAGAAAAGTTATCACCTTTTTGCATACCAATTGAATTCCAACATGTTCGTTGCCGTTGTTGCTATCGTTCTTATCTGGACCGTTTCTTAATTTCAATTGACAGTGTCCCCGATTAGTGCTCTACGGCGCTAGAAGATTAGACAAATAAAGTTCCTTTCCTTTTTTTAGACACAGGTAACAATGATGTACTGTTCGATTGCTGGTAGACAAACAAGGGAGCTAATGAGAGATCTCTTTGTTTTCGTCCACCAACAACACGGTGTCGATGACGTAACGTGAAAATCGTCTAATGGAAAAATGTCACCTTAAAATCTCACGCCGTTTTTCAACCAATTACAAACAAAGCCAATTGCCACTGGAATTCGAAGAAACTGTGCCGCACAATAATACCGATGAATTTAAAATGAAAGTTCAAATTAGCGCTGAAGAAGTTTAAAAGAGAACCAAACTTCTTGGGCGCGAATTTGAACTTTAATTTTAAGGACGTTAGCGCCCATTGATACTGCGCATTTTTTTGCGCATGTCACGCACATGTCATACATCGCAGACACGAAGGTAAACACGATGCTAAAGGCGCAAACAGTTTCCAGAGGAATGGAACGTGAAAGCGTGTGGCATCACGGGAAAGCTGTGGACCCAGTGGCCCGTTTCTCGAAAGTCCCTATAACTTTTCGGGCCCGAAAAGCCAGTTGTAAAACTGCCAACCGCTTGTTTTGGAAAGCCGATCTTTTAACATGTTTTCAAGGTGACAAAAGGGAAATGACTGTGAAGTTTGACGACTTAAATCCTCTCCGTTCTTGAAATACGTAAAGTTTCGGGACCTTCGAGAAACGGGCCCCAGGTCTTCTCGGAAATGTTACGCAATGACGTGAATCGCTTTGAGAACTTCGCAGCGATTTTACTCACTTGAATGCTTGGTGACCCCCATTTTTCTTTCCGTAGATCACTTCCTTTCCTGATTTTGACCATTTTAACAAAAAACAAAAACAATCTGTACGTGAGAAGTTACAAATATTTTATGCTCTCGTGCGACCGAAGTTTCCTTTCTTAGACTAATATGTATCGTTTTTCAAGGTCTATTTCACCACAGAAAAAGACAGCTGCAAACGTTTATTTACCGGTAGTTGATTAGTTATGTTGAATTGAGTACGTTTACCTGATCTAAATTTCACTAACGTAGCTTTTTTATTCCTGACAGTTGTAAGCTAAGATCTTCTTAAAATAACGCAAGCCTCTAAAAGTGCACCTCATGATCTCGAAAACAAGAACGGTGACCCACCATGTTTTTGCATTTTTGGCAAAAGTAGATCATTACCTTTCATCGTGGCAAGTTTAAAAAAAATCTGTGCGTGGGAACATTCGGGCGCGAACGTCCTTAAATTCAATTGCCACTTGCACGAGCACATTTTCTCGCGCTTTGAAGAAATTACGTGTGTTTGCTTTGAATTCTGATTGGTTTTCCTCGCGCTTTTTACATTTGCTTAAAGATGATCAGAGAAATAACTATTATTTACACTTATTGAAACCGCCTCAGACCTTAAATTCATCTATGGGACCCGGCTTGGTGAACTTGCTTCGAGACCCAAAAATTTTTGTAAAGGAAGCTATGAATTGGTTTGTCAATCGATTCTACACTGTATGGAAAACATTCAACTTCCTATGTTTCCGCAGAAAGAAAATTTCGTGTAGGTGATGTTTTCGTTAAAAAATAGCGTTGAATAATGACGTAGTAGTGTATCTTGTGGAGGAAAGAACAAATAAAAGTCGCTTTTGGTAACCGACGGATACATCCAAGGAAATTCGCTTCCAGGCTTCCAGCATTTCAGGCTCCCAATATTCCTCTTCCGAATTCAAACATTCAAGCCCTTTTTTCATTGTGAATCCTTACAAGTGTGATTTTTGGGCGATGTAGCAGCAGCTCTCGTAACTTATGTGACTGGCAAGCTACCGTAGCCTAAAAAAAAAACCCAATGACTTACGCTTGAAAACAATAGAAGCTGCTTACAATACCAAACAATGGCAGGTTACGAGAGCTGCAACACTATTGGATTTTGATTTTTTTTGGGTGATGATTAGTGCTAGTATTCATATGATATGCAAAGTGTTTTTGCGACTGGATTCGCTTTCAAAACGAGGCTACATTGGCCTCTTGCTAATCACCTCGAATAGAATTAGTGTCCTTATCGGTTTTAGTCACTGCATTGAGTTTTCTGTATTCCATGATCTTATTTTTAACTATTGCCACTCTTTCCTTCAAATTCAGCACGTCAATGAGAGTGTAAGGAATTGCGTTTTCTTGTAAAATAGCCTCCATTTTGTTCGTGTACTCCAGCAACTCGTCCATCTTGGGAGAGAGACGAATGTCATCGGCTTGCAGACATTCTGGGAACGGTCGCACAACGAATACTAAGGAATTCCTATACCTGACGACAAAAAGAATTAAAGGCACGTTTTGAAAAACGACAGAATGAGATATTACTTCTTCAGTAATGGTTATTATGAACTATTAATAATTTATGAGGGTGATAATTCACCTGGGGGACACCCAACAGAAAAGCAGGATTGCTTCACATGTGCAATCCCGCAAGTCCTAATACAGCTTAAATATTACTCTAATTCGTGTTAGCATTACTACAGAGAATAATTAATTCTATAATTTTATCAATTCAAGGATCAGTCAAATCCAGCACTATCGCAAGGTACGGTTCAATGCAATAAATTTGTAGAGCCCCAATAAAACTGGTCAGCGTTCGACACATACGCGGACGTTCATTAATTAACCCTTTCACTCCCAATAGTGACACTTATAGATTTTACTCTGTCTAACGCCAGACGATTTTACTCGTCAATGGGGAACCCCACGGGAGTGAAAGGGTTTACACACACTTACACACGTGTTCTTCAGAACAAATTATCTCTACATTTAATTAACCATTCGAACAATATACATCAATCCCGAATGGTCGCTTAACACCTTGTACTTACAAGATAACATTGACGTTCTTGGATAAGCCATTACGTTTTAACTTAATTATGGATTAAAGATGGGTGAGTGTGTATGGGAGTGTATATAGTCTATATATGCCCCAGTTATAAGATGTTTGGCGTAGTTTGAAGTTATTCACCGTATCCATATTTTTATTATCTTCAGCCGGAGCCTCCCCACGGAGACGTCCTTAGGGCTTCGTCACACGTTCCTCCCCGACGAACGTCTACCGAAACGAAAAGCCACTTCCGTTCAACGACTGTTTGCCCACTATTTAAAGTAACCAATCAGCATTGACTAATTGAGTGGTGCGTATCCAATCACATGCTGCAAAAGAATCTCATACAAAACACGAGTTTGCCTGGTTTTTCGTTTCAGCAGCAGACGCTAGTGGGGGAGGAACGCGTGACGAAGCCCTAAGAACGTCTGCGTGGAAGGCTAACTTGGCTTAAGCGTCAACCCTTTCCCGAGTTGCTTAATATTTAGAACGACTCCCTTAGGACATTCAGCACTCCCACTGTTTGCAAAGCCAATCAAAACAGAGCTATCTCAGCGTCAAGGGAAATATAATACTTTTCGCACGAAGAAACCTGTCCCTAGGGAAAGGGTTGACTCAAGGAATTAGTGGAGATAGAAGCTCGTGACACTTCTAAACTTCTTAATATACGCTCACCCATTACATGCAGTCTATTCATATTAAATATCTCTTAAAAATTGGATGGATGAAGGTAAGAAGGATTCGTGGGCTGATGTTTCAAGCTTTTGCTCTTCGCCATTCGCTCTGTCGAAAACCAAGATTTTGTCTACAATAGCCCGAATTTCAATGTCAAAGTTTATTGAGCACGCTTCAGTTAGTCATACATTGCAAAATATAAAGCTGATTACAGATACAGATCATTCAAGTGACACGTGAAGGTTTGTGGCTTCACGAAACGCTCGCGTGACGACACCAAGAACCGTAACGGCTGCATAGTATGAGCCTAACATCCCTCCAAAGCAAATGAATTGAAAATACTAAAGAACAAACAAACAAACTTTAAGTTTCATTTTCCATTGATTTGAATGGTAAGGGCACATTTGCCTAATCAGAAGCCGAATGAAAACTGTGATCTTAAACTGTAATAGCTTTCCACCTGAGTTTCTTCAAAGTTCCTTGAAATTTAAAGTTCTTGAATATCCATTAATTAAAAGAAAGTTTTAAGTTCGGCTGGAGCTCCAAGAAGTTCCCTGAATCATTAAAAGTTTTACGGTATTAATATAAATTCAGAAAAAAATATGAACTCTCGCTCTCTCCCATTCACGGTTCTATTGATTCGATAAATAAATGGAAGGGCTAAATTTGCATATCATTCTATTATATTTAATACCTGTTTCACACTCACCTGATTATACTCTCTTTACAAGTCGGCAGATCTAAAAGCTTCTTCATGCTATCTTCTCCCAAGTAAACTAATGCATAAACCAGCGGATCTATTCCTCTATCAGCAATGTAAGATGTTCCATTCCTCGAATTGCGCCCCTCAACAGCGCTCTGTGCTTCCATAATCTGAACTTGAAGTTGTTCGAATTTTTGTGGGTTGATGTTTGGATCAAAATCGTCGCGACGTAAATCTAAATCTTTTATAACTTTTCTAGCAACCTCGGCCTCCACATATAGGTTTAGTTCTTTTCCAACTTCGTTTACCAACGTAGTTTTGCCAGTGCTGTGGGCTCCACAAATAAAGACACGAAGCATACCGCTTATTGAAAATATGGTTGACGATTATTTGTTGTCGACGACAGTTTTTCAAGTGTGGTTCTTATACCTTCCTTGAGTAACATCAAAGTCCATTCTTTTTTAAAAGTCTACTTTAGCGCTAACTTTTCTTCTCTTTAGAAGAACAAACAAATTGTCGGCAACAAATTGTCGGCTATGATTGAAACTTTCTTAAAAAACGGTTTTCTTCGGTGGGAATTCGAAATGTATTTCATTTGTTTCGGTTGAAGGTTTAAAAGGCATCTTAAAATAGGCAATGAATCACTTGACTGAGGACAATCGCTTTGGGGTAGGGGGGGGGGGTGGGAGTGAGAAGTAGGGTTCCTCAGTTTCTCAGTCAACATCATAAGTAAAAAAAATTCAGAGCAAAAAAATATATATTGACCTTTTTTCTGTGAAGGTATGATATAGAAAAATATAACAGCACTACCATTCGGAAAACAGAAGAACAGGTATTAAGCCATGGAAAAATTTTCCCCAGCCACCGTACCCTTAGGATTTGATTAAAGAGACTCCAACTTTGTAGTGTGAATTCTGGGAATTCAATGTAAATCGACCATGAAATTCTCAGAAATAGAAACATCAGCTGAATTTATCAAAGAAGGACGACAAACATCAATGAATTTAGCTATCCTTTGCGATCACAAAACATTTCAACTGAGGATCCCAGCTGCCTTTTCTACCGTATCACAAGCGTCACCTTCCTTTCTTCTTTACAGAGAAGATTAACGAAGATTACACTAGATTCCTGGCTGTAGTACTAGTAAGTCTGACGTTTGAAATGCGACCATATTTACGCATAAGTACTTAAAGGAGCACCCTCAAACATCTGTCGGAAGTTCATTACCTTTAAGCTTTCCTAAGATCCTTCGAAACCGTTGGACTTGGCACTTCAAGCGATACAATACGGCAATTTAATACCCGGCCGGGCGGATTTATGTCTAAAGGACACACAAGAAACTATGAAATGAATCAGGTATTGAACTGCGGAAATGAAATGAAGTGAAGCAATGACCCTCGCAGTTATGAACGCAATTTTAGCAATTGCGCGGAGAAGCCTCATTTCAAGCCGGACTTCAACGGGGTTTGAACCAGTGACATCACGATGCTGGTACGACGCTCTAACCAACTGAGCTGTGAAGCAACTGATGTTGGCAGCTGGTCATTTGTGGGTTCAAATGTTCCCGCGATGAATGAATCAACGATGAAATGATAAATGAAATGAATCCTATCTGCATGTCAATATATGAAATAAATCATATATTGACATGCAGATAGGATTCATTTCATATATCATTTCACTGTTGATTCATTCATCACGGGAACATTTGAACCCTTAAATGACCATCTCTCAGCATCAGTGGCTTCATCAGCTCAGTTGGTTAGGGCGTCGCACCGGCATCGCGAGGTCACGGGTCAAAACCCCGTTGAAGTCCCGAATTTTTCAGGCTTCTCCACGCAATTGCTGAAATTGCGTTCATAACTGCGAGGATCATAGCTTCACTTGACACAAGAAACTCTTGCTAAAGTGATACTTTGGTTGACACTCTAAAAGCATGGTCACTGAAATGCAAGTTGACAAGCGACGATTTCCTTGAGTGTCGTTTGATTGATACGACAACAGCCGTTCTGTCTTCACTGTGAGTTTTCTGTTGGGAATTGTCACGATTTAAATGAAACATGCAAAACAATCCTTTCCCTCGCTGCCCTCCATTTTGTTGAATGAACTCATAATTCGTAATTAATTAATGGCTAACCTCTAAAACTTTCTACCGTGGTTAAAACAAGGACATATCGACGGACATTTCTCTGTAAATTGTCATGAAGCACACAAAGTAGTATCGGTGTCTCACTACTTAGTTAGTGCCACTTACCCCCTCCCCTCCCCTTATCCCACTTACCCCCTCCACCCTCCCTGCACTGTCTTTCAGCTCCGTGCTGAAAGACAAGAAAACTAACTTAATGTTCCAATATCGCTTTTTTAATCCAACAGAGAACCTATCAAATCACACCCACAACATGGTGTCAGCGGTTGTCGAGGATGACGGCAACGGACGTCCATTAATTCATTATCTAAAAAAGAAGTCGGTCGCTAATCTTGACAAAATCATGGTAAAATCCATAACAACAGAAGTCACGAGGCGAGATGACAAAGACTACAAATGGAACGACTTTAAAGTGGATATTAGAGACGACTCTCAGAGCAGTATGTGTCCTTTGTATCGGGATCACGATCCAGTGAACTTCCTAACTGTGCACTTCAGTCCGTCAGCACCTTGCGAGGCAGTTCTAAAGTTCCTAAGGAACGGCATCACACTTAAATATAGAGATTCTCCACAAGAGTGTTACGTATTTTTTGGTCACAGTGCCAGTCAGCTCAGAGAAAGAACTTGTGTACTATACAATGAGAAGCAAGGAAGTGTTGAAGACATCTTAAAACACTACGGAGAGTTTGATAGGATTCCAGACATCGCAAAGAGAGCCGCTAGGATTGGACTCCTTTTTTCAACTGCTAAGGCAACTTGTGAAATTCCTGATGAAAAAATAAGTGTTGTGGAGGACATCGAGAGAGACAGATACAACTTTACAGACGGATGTGGCGCTATATCAACAGAATGCGCCAGGAAGGTGACGGAGGAATTGAATATTGGAACAGTGTACGAAGGTGTAAAGTTGCCTGAAATTCCATCTGTGTTCCAAATTCGGCTCAAAGGCTGCAAAGGAGTTCTTTGCCATAACCCAAGGTTGAAGGAAGGTCTGCAAATCCGTCCGTCGATGGAGAAGTTTAAGTGGAGCAGGAAGGGTCCCCATCCCCTTGGAATTGTCGACAGGGGATTTTCAAGACCAAACGAATTTGGTTCCCTAAACAAACAGTACATTATGCTGTTGTCAGCTCTTGGTGTTCCTGACAAGGTTTTCCTTCAAAAGCAAGAAGAATACTTTAAGGAACTTCTGGAGATCACAACAAATCATGAAATTGCAGTTAAGTACTTGTGCATCGCTGGGGAGTTCGAGCTGGCAGAGAAACTCTTAAAAACGGGATGTATGGACAACAAGATGAACAGGTCACTTAAACAATTTCGAAACCGAGTTCGAGAGCCTCAACAATCGAAACCAAATCCTTTGCAGAAGGTGAAAAAATCTGCTGCTAGAAAATTGAAGATTCCCATCGAAAAGTCAAGAAATGTTTATGGTGTGTGTGATCCCTGTGGGACAATAAAACCCCAAACCGTCTTTTTCCAACCAACTATTCGAGGACAACCGAAGATTTTGCATGACACACGAGTCATTGTTGCCAAGAATCCATGTTATCATCCAGGCGACATACGGATTCTTCACTGCATGGACACTCCAGACTGCCATCATTTAGTCGATTGCATTGTTTTTCCAACAGAAGGAAGAAGACCACATGCGGATGAAATAGCTGGAAGTGATCTTGACGGCGACAAATTCTTTGTTTGCTGGGATGAGGATCTTATCCCAGCTAAAGGAGAAGTCCCATGCCTGTATCCAGCTGCCAAACCAAAGAAACGAACTAATCATCTCTCGAGGGAAGACTTCCTGAAACACTTTGCAAGGTACAGCAACTCAACCGTGAGTAAGCTCGATGCTCTCTTTGATAGATGGGCCGATGCCGAAGGAATCAATTCGAAACAATGCAAGATGGTCGCCGCTCTTTTCGCGCGCGCAATTGACGCTGCCAAGACAGGCGAACGAGTGCAAATCCCAAGTAACATTTTGGTTGCACCTATGAAGGACGATAACAGCGACAAGTTCGTTTGGCAGAAACTCTTCCAAAGGGCGAAGATGTTTGAGATGGATCAAACCATGGAAAGTGCCTTGCATGAAAACGTCGAAGCGTTTGATGAAGACGACATTCTTGCCCTTATCCGAAATCAGGATTGTCGTCTAAGTGAATATCGACTTTTCCGGCTTGTCTACAAATGGTGCCAGCAATTAAACGAGGAAAGGGATATTACCCGTTACATTCCCTATATCGACTTCTCCAAGTTCAGTGAGGAGCAACTCAGGCTGCTACCAGCTGACATCCCGAACGCTGACCTGGAGCCTCTTCTTCAGCCTCTTTATCAATCACAAATTCTATTGAGGGACGACATTGATGCTTTCAAAGTGGATCGAGGCCATGAAAGGTGTTGGCGACTTGTTTACAGAACTGAGGGCGGAGAAATGTCCTGGAATGTTCTTTACAACGTCTTGACTTCTCCGTTAGAAAAGTTGCTTGTGTTTAGCTTTCAGCTTGGCGGAGTACAATGGACCATTTCTTTGGCTATGTCAGTTCCTTTAGGCTCAAGCGAGGTTCTGACTTTACAAGACGAAGCCCACTGTGCTCAAGCATTTGTTTCAGTTGATGTTCATTCGCGAGAGAGGCACATCTTAGATTTGAAGAGGGGTTACAGCTTTGCTCTGGAAGGACGACGGCTTGACATCTACACGGGAAAAAAACAGAATACCTTTATCTGCCTGAGAGAAGATGAAAACGATCGCGTGCCCATCATGAGTGTCGCTCTTGATCGATTCAAATCAACGCTACCCCGTGACTACCAAACTCGACTCAGAAGAGAACAGTTCCTGCAGATGGAAGTTTTCTGTGTGTATGATCGCTCCAATCCTGGGCAAAAGATTCAGAAAATTGTACTTGAAAAGTCCCTTTGGAGTTCAGGGGCAGATGAGGATGATTCCAGCCAGACTGTCACTGCAGCCGATACAAAAGAAGAATGTGTATTTGTCGGCCGTGATGGTGATTTTCCGAGTCTCCATTGCGATTCTGAAGCGCTTATCAGTGATTTGGAGAGACATTTACTCACTGTGCTTAAATTGTTAGAAGAAGGTCAGCTACAATGCAGTCATCTGGTGGAAATGCATGACCAAATGGTTTCCCTTAAGGACGATGAGGTAAGAAGCACCTTTAAGTGCACTGCTTGTTTGATTTGATCTTTTCATCCCATTACCAAGACATATACTGTGGATGAAGAGCTAGCCAGAACACTCGTCAGGGGCCAAAACGCTTTTCCTAAGATCCCTATTGTCAATAAGCATGATTTCCAGCCATTTTTGGGAGTGCGGTTAACATCCTACCCCAACGAACGGCTGGATCACAGGTCCACGTCGTTTGTCCGTGAAGTAGCACCCGTCGCAATTGTGTTGTATTCAGCCAACTGTACTTTGTACTTGGCAGGCAGGCAACTTTCTGATTGGTGGAAAATACAATTAGCTGGACCAGTGATCCAGCCAAGTTGTGCGCGGAGGAACGAGGGCGCACAAAACGGCTGGTCAATCGAGACCATATTGTCTACAGACAAGCTAATGCATGACCAACACCAATTGGACGCAAAGACACACCACCTTGAACTAAACCTACCGTCCATAATGAATTAATATTATTGGATCAAGTAATGAAAAGAATCATTACGAAGAAGAACGGAATCGAACGGAAACTAGCTCCTCCAGTTATTTAATCAAGTAAAGAACACATTGTGCCTTTTCGAACTTGCTTTTTGCCCTCAGGAATCAATTTGAAAGCCCTTCAAAAAAAGCCTTTTTTTGTGTGTTACTCCCCCTTTGTCATTTTACTCGAATGTCGTGAACGAGGTCTTATCATTACATCTTTAGGAGAAGCATCGGATAGCCTGCCATTTAGAGTCACTTCTTTGGAGGTCCAGCGCTTCTTTGAAGACATCCGAGCAGTACAGGAATTTGCTAATTTGCTTGTTAAGCGGTCTTCGAGAATTTAGCGTGGACGTTGTCCTTGGTGAAAGGGTACTTATCACTCTCGTTACTCGAGTGAAAAGATACTTGGACTCATTGTGGAAAAGAACCGTGAAGTTCACTGTGGATCAATTGTATGAGATTTTAGATGCCGTGCTTCTGGGAAATGATTACGTCACTGGTTGTCACATTGTTCACCTCGTTCGCCAGGGTGCGTTTCTCTCACCATTTTGTTTTTAGATTGTCTGTTGATTATGCTCAATCTGGTGTAGACGAGTTAGTGTAATTTTTGTAATACTGTAGTCATTTTGTTAGTTAGTAATTGTATCAAAATCGCTGTATGAAAAAAAGATTATCATTACGTATACGGCAGTCCAGTTTTTCGCCTGAAACCACCAAGTCACTCTCATAGACAAGTTTTCACAAGATACCACACTTCAACGGTTTAATTGTAGAGCATTCGAAATATAATTTAACAGGCATAGCGCTGTTTTCGTTTTTCTCTAAGTATGCCCCTATCACTTAACGATCAGTGCTTATTTTTTCAAAAATCCCTAGATTTTCTCCTTATATTGCTTCCAGGATATGTACCGCTGGAAGAGTTTACATCTCATTCAAATGCCTTGCCATACTTTCTTCACTGGATCTCGTTAACGACCCTGGAATCCCTAATGGAGGTCAAACAGGCCATCTTCTCATCTCATGCACCTCTTCGTCAGGAGCGCATGAAAGGCCAGGCTTTGTCGAGCGGAGAACAAGAATTAACCTTCACGATAATACTGACGGCTGGAAACCATACGTTTCGCCCTGCAGATGGTGTAGCACTGAGTCGATCGAATATTTCTGGGCGTAAGTACGTGGCTGAGGTAACAGCTATAGACGGAGTAATCTTGACAGTTGCTATAGTTTGGCCACTAGGGGCAGATGAGAATTCGAGGAAGGACATCGAAAGTGGTACATGGTGTCTTCACAAGTTTCCGAGCTTCGTTGGATACAAACGGATCGCTGCAGCATTAAAGACGATTGTTGAAACAAAGTCCTCCGGTCGAACTCTGTTTGACGTAGTTGTTGGAAGCTTTCAAATCGTTAACCCAGACAGTCAAGAAGCGATGCATGAGAAGGATTCCATTACCAACGAGATTCAAAGCAGTAAGTATAAACGAGATCAGACAAATCAATCAGTTGAGCAATTAACTAGTCGCTGAATATTAACGATGTTTGCTATTGCAGAGACTATTTGTTATTTTGTTTACACACCCTGTACAATCATGAGCGATCGTGAAACTCATGCTACAAAAGAACGTAAATGAGCGAAGAAACCCAGCCAGTGGGAGGTAGAGCAGTTGACTGTTTTTCATGTGATGCTGATGAGTTCGCTTGCGATCAGTTCCTACTTCCTACTTGAAACGTCAAGTTAAAGTGGTACTATAATAAAAAAAATCACTTCCTTTTTTTTCTTCAGTTTGAATGTGTTTGCTTAACACCTGCCTGACAAAATTTTGAGCTTTGATTTTATCCAAAGACTGTTTACTTTGAGTGTAAGGTTTGAATTTCACGGTCCGCCACTACTCACATTTAAAACTGACCGACTGGATCTCAGAGCGTTGGATCTAGGGAAAAGTGACGTCATTCACTCGATATCTTAAAATTTCAGTTTATTAGGTATGCAAAACACAGGTTTAAAAATCTCAAAGCCCTAAACTCCCGTTTGGCGTATTAGTAGACCTTATTCATAAATGGCGGCCAATTTATAATTCTCTTGTCGAAGTGCAAATTAGCTTACCAAGCCTCGATACCATACAGTGAATTGAAAAGAATTCTCTAAACTGAGACTTGGTAGGCTAATTTGCACGTGGACAAAAGAATTATAAATGTGACCGCCATTTATGAATAAGGTCCATTCAGTCGCGTACAAACGCATTGCATTCTTAAATTGGTGAGTCTTTGACGTCATTTTCTCGTCCATCTCATCCAGCTCTATCAAGATTTTAAAGTTAGTAATGGCGGACAATTAAATAGGAAAACTCTAGTTAACATAAACAAGGGTCTTTTTCAAACTAAGGCTTAAAACGTGGGTCAATTAGTGTTAAGTTAACATAGTTATGAAATTCTAAGAAAAAAAAGATTTAATTATTTGATCATAGCACCACTTTTACACCACCCCCCACCCACCCCCCTCCCCCCACCAACCAAATACCTCAATTTCCGCGCCGAATAAGAAACTTTTTGAGCACTTATTACCGATGGGTTGAAGCACCAAGCAATCGACACAGCTCCAAATAGTAGTGAAGGAAGACTCGAACTCGGGAAATTCTTTCAAGACCAAATTAAATTTCGATTTTTTATTTTTCTTACTCAGCTTCGACTCTGGCAAATGAATTAAAATCGGACGAAGAGAAACCCGTTGTGTCCAACCCTTCAAACGAGCCTTGGCATTCAGGAAACGAAAGCCAAAAAGCGGCGGTTCAAGATGCCACTTGCAGCGATTCTCCCGTGAGTCTAATACAGGGACCACCTGGCTCCGGTAAGACTGTCACCTGCGCAGAAATTGTGCGTCGTTGGCTACTAAGCAGTGAAGACCCAGTTCTTTTGGTGGCAGAGACAAACGAAGGAGTGGACAATCTAATGAAGAAGCTTCTAAAACACGGCATCCAGCAAGAGAGGATGGTGCGTTTTGGAAGCTCAGGGTGGAAAGTAGCCAAAGAACTGGAGTCTCTAACCTTTGAGCACAAGTATCGTCAACGAGTTTCTGACAAAAAGGAACGAAATAGAATCGACAGAAAGAAGGCGAAAAGAATTCTGGAGAGTTACAAAGTCGTCTGCACCACTTGCATCAGTGCAGGGTCCGCCCTACTTGGCGAGCTCGAGTTCAAACGAGTGTTGGTTGATGAAGCCTCACAAGCTACTGAGCCAACGATTCTTGTATCTCTGGCACGTGGTTGTCAGAAGCTTGTATTAGTGGGTAAGGAAAGTTTAAAATAATCGAAGAGAAAACTGAAATGAACATGGATATCATATCTATTTCACAAAGTTCAGTATACAGGAGCCTGTTCCAGGCTCTCAGATAGTGGAGGCGAGGGAACCAGACCCCGCTCGATTTCTTTTGCTCGTTCTTGTTCCCTTGCCTCCACTATCTGAGAGCCTGGAACAGGCTAAGTATACAGTGGCGGATCGAGACCCAGATATTGGGTTGATATTGGGGTGCCCGATGAGCCTTCTGTACGCAAACGGAGCCCCGGTCCCCGGCTGAGTGCCGGATGAACGTAACTAGGTTTTCCAGTGACTAGCTTGTACATTTATCTAAAAGTATACTTAGCTTCTCATCAAAATCAGTACTATAAAACTGTTGAAAAAGCAACTTTCGATTCCCGGATTACTTCGTTGTTTTAATTCCTTTCTAAGACTCTGCTCCGACAGGTTTTCTGCAGGTACTTGGGTTTCCCCTCTGAGGTGTCTTGGTTGAATTTTGTATTGCAATACAAGGCCCTCGTTGACCATTTTTATTTTCGTTTCCTCCTTTTCGTGCTACGAGTATAATATTCGAAATTTAGTCGGACCAGTTGACCGGAAGCCTATCGACGTTTACAACTCACTCAATGACTAATTTAATTTAGGCACCCATTTTAAATAGCCTCGATAAACAGTATTTATACGCTAAGGGTTTACAAACTTTTTGTAAGTCCGTGTCGTTAGTCGAGTAGGAATTGGAGCTCACGAGACAACCGAGGCAATACGGTGATGCTGCCTTTGTTTTTTAACTTGAAGAATTACCAATCTGTCGGCGATTAAGTAATTAAATAATAATTAAAACCTTTGACCGGCTGCAAATCATGAGACACAAAGAAAGGTAAACTGTGCACTTTACTTTCGTTGAAGGTGACGACCAGCAATTGCCTCCCATGGTGCTGTGCGAGCTTGCTAAGGGTCCTAACCTGTTGTCAACATCCATGTTCTCTCGTTTACGTCAAGTAGGATTTCCAGTACTCATGCTTGACACCCAGTACAGAATGCATCCCTCCATTGCCTTGTTTCCCTCGCGCCAATTTTACCATGGTAAACTAAGAACTGGTGTGTCAGAAAAAGATAGAAAAGCCCCGGACGGTTTCAGCTGGCCAAATAAAAACATTCCTGTGGCGTTTCTCGCCACGCCGAATTCAGCAGAAGAGATGACCAAGGTGTCGTCAAAGCAGAACTCTTTCGAAGCAAAACAAGTTTGTAAAATCGTTCTAGATCTACTACAAGCAAAAGACGTAACTGATGAAGACATTGGAATTGTAACCCCCTACAGAGCTCAGCTCAAACTTATCTCGGAGGCAAGACAGCTTCAAAACGTCTCCATCAGAACGGTGGATGGGTTCCAGGGCCAGGAACGCGACGTCATCGTCTTTTCAGCCGTGCGGTGCAACGAGCACGGGTTTGTTGGTTTCCTGGACGACGAGAAGCGAATGAATGTTCTCTTGACGCGCGCGCGCAGAGGACTGATCGTCATTGGCAACAAGCAGACACTTGGAAAATGCGATTTGTGGAAGAAATGGATAGATTGGGTCGAGGAGAATAAACTGTCACGTGAAGTGTCAGCAGACGACGCAACAGGTACGTACCTGAATTTTGATTTCAAATTTTACAGCATAAAGGGAAGATGTTGAGAGTTCTGAACGTTACTTATGCAGTAACGAAAGGAAAGCCTGTGAAATTCAGGTTTGAACAGGATTCGAACCCATGACTACTGTGCTCGACCAATCGAGACACTAAACCAACTGGTGAACTGTCTCTTTATAGAGGGAAGGACTAGGATGATAAAAGTTATGTGAAACGGCAAACATCACTCTTCGTATTGCGGGGTAAAAGAAAAGAAGCACTCTCTGACATATTAAAGGGGTACTGGTGTCATGGATTGTTAGTAAAAATTTGGAATGCAAAGGAGACCTGTTACTGATGGCAAACGAAATGATTTATGGCCAAATCTTCTTCAAAACGGCTATTTTTGGTTACGGGTGGCCAAGATTAAAATGAATGCCAACTTGAAAACGTCACGTCGCTCCGACGTTTTCCGGTTCTTACCTTGCATCTTAGAAGAACTCCGTAATAACTTAGTCCGACGTATCATTCATGAACACAGCTCTTTAATCTCTTACCATCATAAGGGCGACTCCTGCCAAGAGCATTTGGATTTTTCCCAGAGTAGTATTTCGGAATCATCATTGAAGTCTCTCATTCAAAATCCTCAATGATGATTCCGAATAGTGGGAAAAATCCAAATGCTCTTAGCAGGAGTAGAAATTATGACGGTTAGAGATTAAAGAGCCCTGGTCGGGGACGTTGTGTTGTGTTCTTGGCCAAGACACTTTACTCTCACAGTGCCTCTCTCCACCCAGGTGTATAAATGTGTACCAGCGAATTTACTGCTGGGGGTAACCCTGCGATGGACTCGCATCACATCCAGGGGGGAGTAGAAATACTCCTAGTCTCTTCATGCAATTGAAACCGGGATAAGCTCCGGCCTGATGGGTCACTTGGCTCGTACGCAGACTTTACCTTTTACTTTGTCATTCAAAATCCTCAAGTTGAAAAGTCATAGTCCTGTTCGATTTCGAGTAAACCATTTTACAGTTGTGGCTTAGTTACCTGGCCTTTCAATGAAAGTGAGGCTGGAGTTGACCTTGCTTTGATAAGAAACTTCACTCTATCAAAGCAAAGTCAACTCCAGCCTCACTTACATTCAAAGACCAGGTAACTAAGCACAACTGTAAAATGGTCTATCCCACTATTTCACAACACTAGCTATCGTGTTATATGGTTTTGAATTATGAAATGATTGTACAAATATGAAAAAAATGAACAAAATGTGAAGCAAATTTACCCTCTCTTCAATCTCCAGAAACACAGAATCAAGCACCAAGAGGGAGAAGCAGAGGTCGTGGGTCTCCACGAAGACCACTGGGACGAGGCCGGTGGCAAAGATGAACATTTACAAGTACAGCTCTCCATGCTGGGACAGTTCCGTCCTTGATGATGCGATGGTGATAGGACCTTGGTGGCTGGACTCTGTGTGATCAAGCCTTCAGTCTCAGCTTTTAACCCCTGTTCCCCTGAGCCACTGATTTGTCTTCATTTTATCAACGCCTGCCTCACGAAATGCGTTGCCTTAATTGTTCTCCCAGGGTTGCTGCAGTTGTTGGTGGCAAAAATTTTGAGCTCTCTCTCAAAAGTTTAAAGAAGCTGGTTCTCTTTTCGTGGTCTTTGGGCAGAATTTCTGTGCAGCCAAACTCATCTCAGCTTTCTCCTGGTGTTCAGAAATTTCCTGTAGAAAACCTTTTAATCTCTTTCAAGGGTGTGTTTTTTCGGCGAATCCAAAAACGGATTTTTGATCCGAGATTTGCCAGATTTTGCGGCCGAGAGAGGCGCAAATTCCGAAATTCGGTCGGTAATCTTGGTATCCTTTCGTGAATGCGTTAATTATCGCGGTCTCTTGAGAAATTTCTCCAACGTTTTAGCGTATAATTTAACAATATTAAACAAACCAGTTTGACGGACAAAGCCGCCTGAAGTTGTGGAAAAATCTGAACTCGAATTGAACAAGCCACTTTATATTTTAGGGCCGCTGGTTTTAACTGATGAATTTGGGATCCTTTGATAATGTAACAGCGTACATCGCAAATCCGTAAATCTGGATTTGGATTATTTGGATTTTCAAATCTAGCAGATCTTGACAATCTTTACTCAAAACGGATTCAGCAGATCAGGCATCCGGATTTGGATTTACCAAAAGTAACGTGTTAAGATAGAAAATCCGTTTTTGGATTCACCGAAAGGAACACACGTGAAGTATGCATTTCATCCAATGGTAGTAGTATTATCTGCCAATTAAACCTGTGTCAAGCCGTGTCCTCCTGAAGTTCTGGGAATATATAGCCTGTCAACATAACCTTTCCAGTGGAGCGTCATTTACCACTTTACAAGTCTCCGCGTCTAGAGTGTCTATACGTTTTATGTGTTAACAGCATTAATACATTTATTGCCTCCATTTAGTTTGCTTTCTAGCAATAAAGTGGTTTTCAATTGAGTGTCGTTACTTCACTCAGTGATTGGTTCAAAGTTCTCGCACCACTTTTTCAACCAATTAGAAGTGAAACCAAAACCAATCGTGGCTCGGGCGTGCACATTTTCCCGGCTACGAGTAATTACTTCGAGTTTTGATTGGTTTACTGGAATGTGTCCGACCTTTTATACTGGCCAAAGTAATTACTTCGGTTTTGGTTTTACGACACTCAATTGAAAACTGCTCTATTAGGTACTCGCCTATAGAGCGTTTTCACATGACGTCACGGTGGCCATATCAGGTGTTCCAAAACAAAGAAATGGCGGTCATGATGGTGTACCAAACTACATACATTTCCAACCTCCTTAAACTTAAATAACCCGAAAGACCAAAAAATTGAAGTTAATTTCTCACAAAGAAAAGAAACGCTCCAGAGGTTAAAGATGTTTCCACATAATATGAATTGATAATGATGTAAACGAGTACTTCAACAAAACTACTTCCCACTGAACTGAAACAATTTATTTTCCTTCAATTAAAATGTGAATATTACTTGCGCATTGTGAAAAGACTTGTTTACACTACTTTGAAAAAAAAAAGAGTTAGTTCCAAATGCATGTAATATTCGTGATCATTATAAATAAATTAATCTTATCAAGACAGTTTTCAGTAGTGTTATCATTTAAGAAACGGACCAGGTAAGAACGATAGCAACAACGGCAACGAACATGTTGGAATTCAATTGGCATGCAAAAAGGTGATAACTTTTCTATTGTCTGTACTTACTTCTGATTGGCTTAAACAGCAAAAGTTAACAAAACTTCATAAAAGCAGTATTATATTCATCCTTACTTTCCAACCATCTGGTCTCAGTTTAAATGAATTCCACAGAAATCGTATGTGGGGAACATGTAAAATTGTAAACGTTTCTTGGCTTTTGTTTTCAACTCTTGTGATTGGTCAAAATCTTTTAACACAAAAAAACACGCTTTCAAAGTGGGCTGTAAATGAATTTTATTGCGTTAACGGCTTTCCTGTAGGTTTATGCATTCTCTGTGTAAAAATGATAACATTCCTATGTGGGGAAAGCCCCGTTGCCGCATAACAAAGGAAATTGCTATCCACCTTACATGTCCCGGTGGGGGGGGGGGGAGGGGGGGAAATGCTCGTCGGAAATTTTGAATTTAACCCCTAAAGGAGACCATCTGGGCGTGGCTCACCTTAATCCTTAAAAGCTGCTGACCAGCAAATAATAATGTATTTAGAAAGCCCACAGAATAACTTTTCAGGCTCCAAAAAATAAAGGCATTCCAAGACCAATAAAAATGCAACTGTTTTCTTTTGATTTGTTAAAAGCCCTGGTTTTCAGAATTTCTGGGCATTGGATTCATATATATTTTTTTTATCTTCATGACCAAGTGAAATTTATATCACTAAAATTAATGCATTGGTGTTTTGAGATTTGTAAGCACAACGATGATACTGAGGTTTATATTTAAAGGGGCTAGGTCACGCTATTTTAGTTAATTTTGTTCAATTTTGTTAATTATGAGCACTAAACGTCAAATTGGCAGAGCAAGAGTCTTTCATTTGCAAAATTACAGCCACATAACAACTGAGAATGATTTTCCAGCTGTGTAAATGACATTTTGATATAGACTAATATAAATTTGAAAAAAGGTGGGCTGACGTTTTTCAAATTTACCCAAATTCAATCCATTTCTAATCAATCCTCTCCAGTTTTGTCCATCCATGTCCCTTCTTGGCTTCCCTGTGTTTTGTTAGTCGAGTTCTTCTATAGGTTTGAACAGTTATTTTGATATTTAAGTTAATTCTATTAAAGACCACTTGATCAGTGTTGAAATTGCCTAAAATTGCATGGCTTAGCCCCTTTAAGACAATGATTTAAACAGGATGAAGATGAATGTGATGATGTAGCCTGTATGGCTGGCGGTATTGTTGGCATGAGAGGCAAATTAACGAGCGACGAAGCCATGAAGAGAATGGAGAGGGGCGCTGCACAGTGCAGGTTTAGCTATTTTTTGAGCTGTCATTATAGGCAAAGCCATAGGGGAGGTGGGTAGGGTTCCACTTGCCACCACTCTGTTTCACTAGCAGCTTCATCACTTCTTTTTACTACAAAAAAGCATCCGCAGCTACACAGGCTGAGCATGCAGTCCTAAAGTTGAAATTCTTTGTCTACAAAGTCAATATCCTCGGTTTAGCAGTGGTACCTTCAACTAATTTTCAACAGGTGGAACTATACAAACAGGACAGCAGGTATGGTGCACAATGTAATCACTAACACTTCCAAGAATAGTGCGTCTTGTTTTGCTAAGTCCACGGGATCCAGTAACAATTAGTTCAACTTTTTCTTTTTCAGCTTCCTTACATATCACATTACCAGCAGGTTTGCCCACAACTAGGATCATTTCATAATGCATCTGTGAAACCAAGGGAAAAAGGACTATTATGAAGAAACTGTGTCTATACTAAGTGTGTCTAATGACACACTTTACAAACCGACTGCTACGCAGCCTACACTGGGTACAACTTGAAGTACATAAGGAATTCTCAATTATTTTCATCTTGAGTCCCTGTGACTGGGAAAGGATAATTCTACCCCGCATTTGCATACAATCAGAGGTCACGTGAGATACTCTGGCTACAGGCACAGACAGAACATTGAACCAATGAAGGTTTAGTGACAGTTCTAGACTAAAATTTGTGTGACGCCAGACGATTTTACTCCACGATGGGGGGCCCTTTGGGTGTGAAAGGGTTAATTTGTATACTTTTATATAATTTTATATACTTGTCTGAATGAAAGTTGCAAAGATCATCTCAGTTAGTCGAGAGACAACTAAGCTCGATTTTTTGGGCTTCCTTTCCAATGGCTTAAATTGCTCATGAAACTAGTTTGCAACTTTCATTTGCAAGTTCAATAGTTCAGCTATCTGTTGAAAACTAGTAATATACCTTCTAGATACAAACTTGTATGTTGAAAGGAGATTACATGTAATAGGCTGCAAGCCTAGATTGGTGCACTTTGGCTGCAGATTTCTTTTTCATTAAATGAGAACACTTGCTTGCCCAACAACTGATGAAATTACAGTTGGACCTCGATTATCCGGATTTCTCAATTATTATCCGGACTTTTTCTTTCGTCGCAATTTTATCACATGTGAATATTTCTTAGTCATGACCTAGATCCATAGCCATATTCTTTTAAAAACTACAGCATTGAAAAGTGAAGTAAAGGTGAGTTTGTTTCGCTTTCAAAAAGCAAAATAACGCATGCAGCGCTCACACGCATCATAACTAATGAAGAACTTTCGAATGAGTTCTGATTGGCTTAGAGTTGCTTTGTTGCTAAGTGAAATTTCACGCTTTATTGGCTCGTTCCGGCGAAGAAGCTACACCACGTCATGAATGTTTATTCACGATCATCATGTCCCAACAAAACACAAGAATCCGTTCTTTCAATAAAAGATAAACAGTCTATAATTTTGCGATTAGAGAAAGGAGAAAAATGAACCAATTTGTCAGCTGAATATGGCGTTAGTACACGGCAGATATCTGATAAGAACAAGGGAAAGATCATGGAGTTTGCCGACACGTGTACAGGTATTCACAACAGACAGTGAAAATGTAGACCATATTGCTTTCCAAACGATTTGTAAATCTTTCGTTTCACGATTAAATGTCGCTTTCTTAATTTAATAAGTTTTTGGTGTTCATTAATATTCATATTCTTGATTATCCGAACCCTCAATTATCCAGACTATTTCGTCTAGTCCCAATTTAATAATTGAGGTTCGACTATAAAGTACATATAAATTCTCAATCTTATATGACGCAAGTTACAGGCTCGACACATTATACATTAATAGCAATCACACAAATCACATCTATTAATAGAATAAACCTTAGACTGTAAATAAATGATGAATTACTCATTATTACAGTAATAGAACCGTGGTAAAGTTAATATCAACTACAATCCCGATCAAGAATAGTTGTCGCCTCCAACGGTGGTGTTAAAGGTTTCACCATCGTGTCAAAAAATGACAAAAATTTCCGTCAAGTAGAGTTAATTCCCCTCCCTCCCCTGTACAATGTTGTTATAAAGCTGGAATTCAAAATTGTTGTCAGCAAGAGCACCAGATATCAACACTGTATGGGAAAGGGGTGTGGGAGGGCAGAGAATATAGCAACGAGTGCTTGGAAAATAGTCACTATTTTTCCACAAAGCGACAACAATCTTGACCAGGATTGTAGCTGCAAAAACCAATTGAGGTCAGGCCACTGAGCAACTTCGCCAGGCATTCACCCTTGAACTATTTAAAGACCGTAGGGTTTAAGGATTAGTTTTGATTCTCACTGGTTAAATGACATTTTAAAGCCAATTGACGAGGGTTGCAAACATAATGCGCACTAATAATAATAATAATAATAATAATAATAATAATAATTATTATTATTATTATTATTGGTAGTATTACTAGTAGTAGTAGTAGTAACTTAACTCCCACACTCAATTGAAAACTGTTTTTCTCAAAACAATTTCTCAAAACTCAGACACCCTTTTCTGGCATTCCCCAACCAAAAACAATCAAGGAGTCTAAAAATCTGATGATCCACATCACTTAAAAAACTTATTTTAACTGTCAAATGATTATCCGCAGTTTATTAATACCTTCTTTTCCTTGCATCGTTGCTCATATTTCCTCATCATCTCTGTGGCTTGTCCTCTCAAATCACTGACCATTTCACTCCACTCCTCATAGTAGGCAAACACAACTGGCAAAATAAGATGGCAATCTTTTGCAACGTATGGAATATTAATTTTTGATTAACTCTCTAAATGGTATCAAATTTTAAATTACTTGGAGAGGGCCAAAGATTTCCATGAACATAGGGTCCAAGCACTTTTTAATGAATAAATCCACATATTTTCCTGATTATGGAAAGCAAATAACGTATAAATTTAGGAAGCTGACAAAGTTTTAATCATGCACAATAATTTATTTACATACAGTAACATATTGCTGCAGGTGGAGTTAAAGACTTTGGTCATTTTTCACCCATTTTCATTCATTTTTTCCCTAAGATCTTTTTTATCTGAAGACATTATGCAAAGTTTAGTTGCTTGAATTTGGATATGATTGCTTAAAATAACCAAGAATATACAGTACAAAAAATGGTCATCCAAAAAGCTGCTCAATTTAACAAAAAAAATCAATATGAATACAGTAGTACTATAGGCCTAGGGAATCTTTCAATAATCGTTTACAATTTCTCTGCTAGTCATAAGCATTTCCTATTTTCTAAGCTCCCAGAAGCCAGAACTAAAATAATTAATACTGAAAGTTAACGTAGCTCTGAAACTAAGCAAACTTGAACCAGTGAAACTCACAAGGGCCAGATGAATACGGAAGGGGAGGAATTTCAAATGCATGAAGCACAATCACAGAGTCCTCCTTGTTATAAAGATTGGTCAAATACCCTGAAAGGAAAAAAAGACATAACCGTGCATCTTGAGATCGACAAAGGCAACGTCATCAACATCAATTTTTTCCTGGTGTTCTTTATTAATTAAACAGTTAACATTTTTCAACATATAATTTCATAAGTTACGTTTGCATCAAAACGAGATCATTTCTAACATTGCTTGGGCTCCAATTAAAGGCCATACTTGAGAACGAAATGCAACGTAAAATCAAGATTCTATGATAAAAATCTGATTATGTAATAATTATTGCGTAGGTATTCGAATTCCCAACTTCAAAACAAAGGCTTGTTTTGTTCCAGTGGTTGGCAAATTTGAATAACTAAATGGCTTTTTTAAAGACATATCTTCCCGATATGCACCCGGGAGAGAGGGGGTGTCCCAGAACAGATGGAACAACGCGCAATTTCAACCCCAGGGCAATGTCACGAAAACTCCGGGTACGGGTCACCGTACGGCGAAGAAGCTTCCCTCTCATTTACCGAGAATTGGCATACAGTGCTATACTATGTTTTAATAGTTTACAATCTTTAGTTTACAAGAATTCGAGAACAGGAAGAGGGTTGTATACCACCAAACGTTTGTTCCACACAAAATCAGAGTCTAATTAGTAAATGAACAATTTTTCCCAATTGGATAGATTAAGCCATTTCGTCATCTGAAAAGCAGTTTTACGAACGTAAATGGAGTTTGTTGAATTAAATAAGCTCACACGTAATATTACAAAATGATAAAACAATAAGCCGACAAAGATACAGCAGCAATGGAGAACATTATTTGAGTTTAATTTTGCACTCGATTCATTACGAAATATTTTCTAAATATTCCAACTTACATTCGAACGCACGATCGCCATGTTCGCTTCCATCGACTGCAATGAGTACTTTTCTATTGCCTTTACCTTCCGCCATTTAACACAAATTTTAACGCGAACTGAAAAACTGCACGACTGCACCAGTACCTGTTAGAGCCTGCTGTATGAAAGACAAGCGGCACAGTGGGGGTATCTTGCGAGATACGTGCAAGAAACCACGCACTGCCGCCCACGCAGTTGTGAAGTCACGCAATCCTCTACTCGTCATCATATTTCTCACTCAGTAACGCTCTTTGTTTTCATGGGGACACTGATTAAACCGTAAATTACCTACAAAAACGATGTTAAGCCACCCAGCTAAGGCGAGAAACTTATGTGAATTTTAAAAGGTATACCTCACTTTACCTTGGATGACCATCATTAGTCACTACTCCTTGGCTGTGCAAAAGATGCACACCTAAGATCAGAAATGGTGTTGGCACAGAGGCTACAGCACATCCCCCAATCCAAAACTGTGGCCAAAATGATTCTCTTTCTCATCCCAAATAATCCTACAAACTACTTGTCGCCCTCCCTTAACGGCCTTAACTCCACTCTCTTAACGGAAATAAAATCTGTAAATAGAAAGCTGCATGATAATTACAAAAAAGTGGAAATTCCATTGCCCACTCTCCCTCGCTAATGCTCAGACTACGAAAGATTTTTTGTTTCTTCCAATTATCTCTCTGTCATTTAAGTCTTTAGAATATTATAATAAGCTGGAAACCTTTAGATACAGGTCTAAGAGACAAAGTTTATTTAACGGCTTCGAAATATGTAAGAACTGTTGAGGTCTAAGACCTAAAGCTTTCAAAATTGAATGTAATATATTATTTTTATGAATGCATGTCTAAAATTCGTTCATCGCCTGTCAACTTATTTATCGTAACATTACAGTGCGACGCGCCTTACCGTGGCCAAAGGTTTTTACAAATTGTCCGCCGATCAGTATGTGTGAATTTGATTGACAGTCACGCCTCCTTGCAAAGTTCGCACAGTACTAGTTGTAAGTCGAACACCGTAGGGTGGCCACGGTAAGGCGCGTTGCACTGTAAAGGAAATTACCATTTTCTCATTTGGTTAGTATTTAAATGTAGCTTGTTAAAAATTCGCCTTAAATTAGGTATAGTATAGAAAGTATTGTAAGTTATTGTTGAGAAAGTTTGGTTTTCAAAATGTGTGTTGTATGTTATTTTTTACATATATTTTCATTTTGCCTTTTTTGCAACTTAAAAAACAATATGCAAGGAATTCTCGGTTTCACATGACGTCACGACCGCCATGTTGGTGCCCAAAACAAAGAAAAGGCGGCCATGTTGGTGCCCCGACCAAATCCTCCGGGAATTTAACTCTATTATTATGCAAACGCTTACTTTTGTTTTCGTTGAAAAACATGGCTGTTGATCACGTCATTCACGTGAGTGAAAACTAGCAATTTTACCTTAATCAAAAGAACGCTTATTTTCAGGGGGGTCCATATCTGCTAGCGAATCTGGACCGGGGTCGAAGTCCGCGGGGGATCCAAATCCGTTGTGTTTTACTCAGTCACGATCTTACGAGGCTAGCATTACACGGTTAACCCCATTTGCGGCTCACGAGGGCGTTCTAGACCACTTTTATACAAAAATTTGGTTTTATCAACGACGTTGATAATGTAAATTGGCCACCGTACAGAGATTCTGAAATTATTCGCCGTGACAGGAAAACAAATGGCCGCTTTGGCGGTGGTGTTTGTTTCTTTGTTCGCTCGAACATTAGTTATACTTTGCGATCTGATTTGAGTATTCACCAACTGGAAAATCTTTGTATAGAAATCCGCAAACCGAGATCAAAGCCTTTTCTCGTGGTAACCTGGTATAGACCGCCTGACTCTTCAGTTGAGATCTTTAGTTATTTCGAATCGCTTATTGGGAAAATTGACGCGGAGAATGTTGAGTTCTATGTTTTGGGCGATCTGAACTGCAACTTAGCTGCTCCTCAATTGGACCATAACGCAAATCTACTCTCTAGCATCGCTGACGTTTACAGCCTGCAGCAGCTCATTACTGATCCCACTCGTTGCACTGAATCCTCTTCAACTTTAATTGACCTCGTTTTTACTAACCGTCCTGATAGGATTGTATGTTCTGGAGTGTCTCATATAGGCATAAGCGATCACAGCCTTATTTATGCTTATCGCAAGCTTTCTATAGATTTACCCTCGAGGGGCCATACTACAGTTACCTATAGAAAATTTAAGAACTTTAATTTATCCAATTTTCGTAGAGATATTGCACATCAAAATTGGCAGATCATAGGTAACTATGATAACCCAAATGATATGTGGGAAGCCTGGAAAAAACTGTTCCTTCGTTGTGTTGACAAGCATGCCCCCTTGCGTAATAAACGTGTTCGCCCTTGCAAATCACCTTGGATTACTTCGCAACTCAAAAAGCGCTTGCATGCAAGAGATATTCTTAAGTTAAAAGCTACTCGTTCTGGTAATGCGGAGGACTGGCGTAAATTCAAAAAACTTCGCAATATAGTAAACAATGAAATCAAACGTGCGAAAGAATGTCACTATAAGCATGCCCTCAATGAGTACCAAGGTGATCCACGTAACACTTGGCGGATTGTCAATGAGCTTATGTCTAGGAAATCACACAAATGTGTCATAAGCGAACTTAAGCTCCCCTGTGGCAATTCTATTTATGATTCTCATGAGTTGTCTAACGCCTTTAATGATCATTTTTCTTCTATTGGGCCTAAGTTAGCAAATGATATTCACGCCAATGAAGACAATTCTTCTCATTTGGATTATTTAGCTGAGACTGGTCACTGCACATTCGAACTAAAACCGACCAGCGTCTCTAAGGTTCTTCTTCTTTTATCCAGATTATGTGAGTCAAAATCTACTGGTTTGGACAGAATATCTGCAAAACTCTTGCGCGAATGTGCTGACTTAATAGCCGAATCACTCTGTACTATCTTTAATCATTCTATTGTTTCTGGAATTTTCCCTGATGAATGGAAACTTTCGAAAGTCATCCCCTTGTTCAAACAGGGTAATCGTTCAGATCTAAATAATTACCGCCCAATTTCAGTAATTCCAGTTGTAGCTTAAGTCTTTGAGAGAATTATTTATGATCAACTCTATAATTACCTTACTATACACAAACTCATTTCAAGACACCAATCGGGATTTCAACCTCTTCATTCCACTGTCACTGCCTTACTTGAAGCTACAGATAGCTGGGCTTACAACATTGATCAGGGTAATGTAAACGCAGTCGTTTTCTTGGATTTAAAGAAAGCCTTTGACACCGTCGATCACGATATTCTTTTGTCTAAACTTGCGAAATATGGTGTCAGTGGCACTTCATACAATTGGTTTAGATCATACTTGGACTGCCGCAAGCAACGATGTTTTATAAATGGTTCTCTCTCTGGGGACCATTTCCTTACTTGTGGTATACCTCAAGGTACAATTCTGGGTCCACTCCTTTTTCTAATATATATTAACGACTTACCTTACTGTCTATTAAATTCTGAACCTCGAATGTATGCTGACGACAGACACATAACTTTTGCTAGTAATAACACCCAAAGTATTAACACTGTTTTAAATGAGGATCTTGCTAGAGTTGAAAGATGGCTAACTGCTAACAAGCTTACTCTTAACGCATCTAAAACTGAGTTTATGTTGATCGGATCGAGGCAAAGGCTAAGCACGTTTCACAACCCTCCGTCACTTATTATTGACGGTGCACCTATAACTCAAGTTACCTCTACGAAATCTCTAGGTGTTCATATTGATCAGACTTTATCTTGGAATGTTCATGTTGAGACTTTATGTAAGAAAATCGCGTCTGGTATTGGAGCGTTGAAGAGAGTGAGGTCTTTCGTTCCACATGAGACTCTCCGATCAATCTTCATGTCTTTAGTACAGCCTCACTTTGATTACTGCGATTCTGTCTGGGGATGTTGCGGCAAAACCCTAGCCAGTAAACTTACAAAACTTCAAAATCGCGCTGCGCGTATACTCACTTACTCGAACTATGATGCCAACGCTGATAACCTTATCCAAAAACTTGGATGGATAAAACTTGATTCTCAACGAACAATCCATAAGGCTGTGATGGTTTATAAGTCGCTTAATGGTCTTACTCCCGATTACCTTAGTTCTAAATTTGTTGACCGTAGTAGCGTCTCCAGTTACTCCTTAAGGGACACAGAGGGCAAACTAGCTATCCCACAGCCACACACAAACTATATGAAAAATAGCTTCAGCTACACTGGAGCAGTTCTTTGGAATAATTTACCAATCGAATTGAGGCAGGCTGACTCCCTTAGAGCGTTCCGGGCTGGCTGCGAGCGTTTCTTTTTATCAAGTTAATATACAATTCTATACACGGCACTCATGTAAAGCAGGTTTTTATTTTGTCATTTAATATTATAGTTATATTTATTGATTACTTAGAACAATTTTGAATAATGTAGCTGTAGTCGTTGTATAATTTGTAATAATTCTGGTAATTAATTAGGTTTTTATAGTTGCGACTGATGAGTTTACCGTGTCTAAATAAAGTTATCCTATCCTATCCTATCCTATTCTAAAAGCTGACGTTTCGAGCGTTAGCCCTTCGTCAGAGCGAATCGTGGTTTTGTTTCGGCCTATTTTATCCCAACGTTCGGGGCAACTCGGATGTGAATTGGGGTGCAACTTTCCCAAGAATTTTCTCGGCTAAAACCTTGGTCACGCGAATTTATTGAACTTTTTATCAGCGTTTCGCCTTGACCTGCACTTTTGTGCTTTCACAAGTCTTACTCGACAAGATATAATTGCCGGCGTTTCGCATCGACCTGCATGTTTGTGCTTGAAAAACTTTCGGCAAATTAAACCACACCGGGGCGGTTAGGGCAAGAGTCACGAACACGTCGTACACGTACGGCGCAAGCATAAGCATAAGTACAAGCATAAGCACAAGGTTGTTTACAAGTGCGATATTTAAAGAACTTGAAACCACGCTCCATATCGATAAGCACAGCGTGACATGCGAAGGCACGGTGAACAAATATTTTGGCGCCAAAATTTTAAATCCAAAATGGCGGACACCGAGGAGATGCTTAGCCAGAGGCGATGAGGAGATGTTGTTGCTTGCTTTTCTATTGCGAAGAAGGAGAAGAGGAAGAGAAGGAGCAATAAAAGAGAAGCCGAAAAGGGTTTGGGAGAGGGAAACCTTTCGTAGGCGGAAAGAACAAAGCGAGTTTTATATATAAGCTGGTGAGGGAATGCAGGATGGGTGATGGACAGTTTAATTAATTTCAGGTATGAATAAAAAAAAATTGCACTAACGTTAAACAAAATCTTGTTACAAAATGTTTACAAAGTAAGCTTCTAAATTGAAAAAAACGTGCTTCTCTGTTCTTAAGCTCGTTCTTGTTTAGGCAGGTGACGCAACGACACAGGCATAAGTGAAAGCACAAGAAAAAAGAACAATTTCCTTTTCTTGTGCTTGCGCTTAAACCGAAGTTATCGTTGACGTCACCTATTACGAGGGATGCCCCCAGCAGGGAATACCACGTTTTACCTCGTATCCACAAATTGTAACGTTTGTTATCATTGGCTAGTTTCTGTAAATATGAAATAAAACAGCTTATTTAAGTGGTAATATATTCATTCTACGTCATCCACATGTCATGGTTATCGTCACTTTTTGTGTTTTCTTCGTTTGTTTCCCGAAATCGGAGGGACACGAAAGAATTTCTACTCTCGATCGCCTGGTTTCGCTAAAGGCGCTGTTACACTGTGAAATGTTTCGTGCAACTTGTCTCGCAATGTTTTGGTGACATTGTGGAGGGACAAGTTGCACGAAACATTTCACAGTGTAACATACCCTGCAACGGCCAAATCGTTGCGAGACAAGTTGCACGAAAAGTAGAACTTAATTTTACTTTCGGCAACGGCTCTTGCAACTTGTCTCGCAACGATTTTGGCCGTTGCAGGGTATGTTACACTGTGAAATGTTTCGTGCAACTTGTTCTACCACAATGTCGCCAAAACATTGCGAGACAAGTTGCACGAAACATTTCACAGTGTAACAGCGCCTTAAAGGTTAAGTTTTAATTTCTATTTAAGCCATTAGTACCTGTTGCAGCTTTCATATCGTCGTTGTAATCTATTTCATGAAAGGTACGTGTACCTTTCGGGGTGTCTTCCGTGAAACGGATGTTGCGCATTCCGATTACGACGCAGATATCCCAACCCTTGTATTAAATGTGGCTACTGGAATATTTCACGGCATTTATTATTGAAGGAAAAATCCTTTGTTTTTCTTGTCAGAGCACTATTGAAATCGCTAACTAAAAACTTTGAGCAACCCGCGTGGAAAAGGCTCTCATGGAACGAATATCTCGAAATGTAAAATTCCCCAAAACTGTTATGTTGGAAATAGGTTAATCTAGCTTCTGTGATTGCATTAAGCAAAGCGCCTTTGAGTGGTAATCTTTACATTGTTATCTTCAACAAGAAAAGCTTTTTGCATCAGACGAACAAACTCCGTCCCAACACCTTTCCCCATAATTGGCCAATGAGAGGACGCCACTTTTTTCCGGTCACAGCTGTCACAAGTTCTAGCGTTCCACCAGCTTCGTTGTGACTAATATTCTTCGGATTTTTGACGCATGTTTTCAGAGTGGATAGGCCTTCATGCTAAACAGAAAAAGGACGCACATCGATCTCATCAAACACAGCAGCAGCAGCAGAGAAAAAGTGTAAGCGGACCAACGCAAAAGCTATCAACAGTAGTGCAATGTAGGATGTGCGTAAAAACCATCGCAAACAGATGGTAACGGCCTGGTTATGTGAATCGTTTACATAGTTTTTTTTCTTTGTCATGTTGTAATAATACTGTGGGCAATGTCCCTGGTCTTATTTCTTTATCGCTACAAGTGTGTTTGTTCTCGTTCACTGGAATTTGTACTGAGAGAGGCTGATCAGATGCTACGATAATTTATTTGCTGATATGCTTCGTCAGGTGTCTGAACGCCAGTTCTTTGTCTCAATTTCGCTAAATTTCCCTGCTTGGCATCACTCACACGTTTCTGGGATCCTTCCGTTTTGTTCTCTTTTTCCTACCTCGGATATTCATGTGGCTTGTGAGTCTAATACGATTTTTAAAATGCCACAAGAAGTAAAACATAATGCTTTTATATACAAATACCTCAAAGGTTTGTTTCTCCCGAAGAGCGCTCTACTTTTTACGTACCTTTGCTGGGATCGACAGGTGTGGCCTTAACCTTGACTTAAAATCCAAAAATCGTAAAATGTTGTCCCTTGAATTAAAGTGCCTCTTTATACTACCCTACTATTCCAAGGAACTTTGTGACAGCCGCTGCCTGTTGCTTGCTTTATCAGTGCATCCCACGTGGACGCTTAATTAGCTTCTTGTTGTTATTAATGTGCCAAGCAGAGCCTCATTGGCTGTTGAAACAAAGGGCCTTTTCTTTCCGTGGTTGGAACAAAGACAATGTTTGTAAACAGGTATCTTCCCTATGCTTACGTCGCCCCGGTTTACACTTTGGTTTCTTGTGCTTATGCTTGCTATCTCCTGAGCACCTTGGGTTGGACTTTTTTGAACTACGCTTATCGGACATGACTTCTATATTAAGATTGACTTTCTTTATAAACCATTCTGTAAACCTTAGGATTGACTACAAAAACCAATTGCAACAACCTTTCAGAAAAATAAATAAGTGGTCAAGACCACATATAAAAAAAAAAAGTTTTTTTCCCCACCCTTCTTCTTTGCTTACAAAGCGATTGTTGAACACACTTTTGAGATTACTGCTAGTTTAAAATTAAAATGATTAAAGCACCACATTGAAAGATATTAAATTTAAAAGAACTAAAATTAAAGTTACCATTAAACGAGAACTGCAATAATAATATTATATTAGTAAATTAAAACTAAATCTGAATTCGATTGAATAAAAATTGTAATTTTTTAAAATTTCAAAACCAAGGTTTGACATTACCAAAAAAGACTGAATCTATAATACATGTATTATCAAAACAAGGATACCAAGAGAGGGACCTCTTTTCATTCATAATTTGGTTTACTCATTCACACTATTTAATGACCACAATAGTTCATTCATTTCATTCACCCCACTTTTCTCCCATAAGCACTACTCCACACTAACCAATCAGACACCATAAAAGCCATCTTTGATCATGACTTCTGATTGGACACTCTACATGCATAGAAAAAAAAATGTAAATTGATCATAACAAAAGGTCACAGTTTGTTGGAATCATTGCTGTGGAAGACCAACGATCAAATAAAGACAAACAAGAGACACCAAGGCTCGGAATAGTCTTTTAAATTTTATTTCATATTTACTGCAAGGAAAACAGAGCAAGAGGAAGTGAATAAGCTGAAAGAGGTACCCATATCTACTGATCTATTTCAAATCTTGGCAGTTTTTCCACAACATTGTTTCAAAATTTGCAATTTTGCACTATCATATTTATTTATTCAAGATGTTAGCAGTGGTGCCAGAAAGAAATCCTCAAAACAATACAAAATTTTTCACTGATTCCTTCAAGACTAAATACTAATTTCCCCTTGCATATGTCTACAGAATTACTGGAGCCACAGAAAGCCCACAAGTGACTATTAACTTGAATGAGAATGGCCATCATGAGAGCCTGCTGGTGGAACAACCACGATTGGAGTGTGGTTGTGGTGCACACAGTAATCACTGACGCTCCCAAGAAATGTACGTCGTAGTGTTCCCATACCACGGGAACCTACCACGACCAAATCTACCTTTTCATCTTGAGCCAGTTTACAGACTACTTCACCGGGTCTGTTGCTTTCTTCTTTGTACAGCTTGAACTTGAGCTATAAGTGAGAGGGCAAAATCACTTCAACACACATTGTTAAGTGATGAGTTTATTACAGTTTATTTTATTATTATCTTGGAAACTGCAAGAGTCATTTCGTTATTTTCATCCGTTTTCCAGATTGGAATCGACTAAAACAAAGGCTGTGCTTATTTCACCACTCATCCTAGACTTTAGAGGCAGCTCCAAAATCTAGAGTTCATGTCTCGTCACTTTAATTGTCCAGTGTTCTGTGCATATTAAGCACCTTTAAACTTTGCTCTACTGTCAAAGCTCTCTGCATTTTCTCCACTGCCATACATGCACTTGAAACTGTATGAATGCAATGGCTTTCAATTGATAATGATGCAGAGATGCTAGACTCTGGCAGATCTTAAATCTGGCGATTTTTCTTTGAATCAGCCCCCTCTCCCTCTCAACTGGCCATATCACCAACTTGCCTGATACTCCAAAAGTTGACCCCCTCTCACCACATACACTGTACAGGTGGCAATTAACACAATCGGAAAAAACCAGCCTTGTAAATGTAAATCTTGCATAATTATTGTACTAAAAGGTTGGGACAGGCTAGCTGAGGGGAGGGAATTTTTGTAGGAAAGCCTGCATGTAAACCCATCATATTCATTGGCTGAATGACTATACACCATAATAAGCTTTCACCGGCAAAGCCCTTATGGCAGTGCAAATGAAAGATGCGCACCTGGCAGGAGAGTGAAAATTAGCAACCAATTTCAAATATAAAAGTGCTTGAATACAGTAACAGAAAATATCAGTAAACACAATCTTAGCATGAGGTTAAGAAAAAGACCAAATTGTCTTGTAATAAGGGGAATCGGGAGTGCAATTTTGTGCTTTATCCACCGGCAGGTGATGTTGATGAATTCTGCCATTGCATGCCAAAATTGTCAAAAAAGCAAACAGGGCAGCACTGGTTGTTGCCAACACATTTCGGACATATACATGTACATGTAAGAGAAGCTATTAGAAGCATTCAGCCAAAATTTACCCCAAGATGTTTGCATTTGGTTCCATAGGACTCCAACAGCTCCTGTACTTGTTTGTCACTTTTCTCCACTAAACTCTGCCACTCTTCATAATATGCATAACCATCTGAGAGAGTATGAACAGAATGTGTCGCATGAATGGTCACTACAATAATTATTATGATCATCAAATTCAAAGGCCAATGTAAGTTACAATAGTAATAATTAATATAACTGCAAAACATTTTGAGGTTAAATTCCTGTCAAGTTTTGATCGTTACGGAGACAATTTGGACAGGTGCTACAGAATTAAAATCCCAGAAATTTGTCAGTTGTTCATGGTTTTCAGAGAGCTCAGCTAGCTCAGAGGTCAAATTGCAAGTACTATTCACCTCTGAGCAAACAGGGAAAAAACAAAATAGCTTTCCGTTTCGCTTTGGTTACTAAGGAGTAAATTTAATCGATAAACTCGGTTGGTTATTCAACTTGTATGGTATAATAATATACTAAAACATTATTATTCACCTCAGTGTCAGTGAAAGTGGTGGACGTTTATCGCTTCACAATATCCACCACTGTTCACCTCTCCTTGGGTGAATAATAAAAATAAATTGTTAAGTATAGGGATAATAATAATTTCTGAACTTATTAATGAGTAATAACATAATTTTTTTCGTGCTATTTGGAATAAATAAGCACTAAATTTTTCAAAGACTACAAATTGCAATCCATTGTTAATCTTTGAAAAAAGTTTACTCATGCTTATTTATTCTAAATTGCTCTCGAAAGCATATGATTACCTATACTTATGATTGTTACAGAAGAAAGCATTGCCATTACAATGGAATGGTCTTGGTTTTAAATATCAGGCAATAACGTTAAAAATCCTTAGAACTGAATGCCAACAAGATGTTGGAAGAAAAATCTTTCACGATTTTGCCCGAGGGTTTTATCATCTACCACCACATGACCTTCAGTTGACAATGATCAGTTTATTTGCACCACTTACATGGGTAAGGTGCTGCCGGGATGGTGGGATACTCCTGGGCATGTATAATTAGTAGACGGTCTTTCTCTTTATCACAGATATTTTGGACATAAACTGAAATATGGAAGAAATAAAAATATAAAACATATACATGTAACTCCACTTAAGCTTACTGAGCATTTTGCAACAATTTACATAAATATTTAATAAAGAGTGAAATGAATACACTGTTATGCAATGTCGGTACGTGTTCAGTGGCACGTAAAGAGAATGGCAAACAACGAAATTTTTTAAAGGAAAACAAGGAAACATATTTTACCATTGTCATTCTTCGGTCTAAAGGGGTTTGGTAATTTATAAGGGAATATTTAATCCAAGAAAAATCTGTTGTCTGATTTCACGTGCAATCATAGCGATCTGTCTTTGCAAACGACCTTCGTTCGACAGGTTCTCATAAAATTTACTTTAAGTACGTTTTTTCTGAGCACTGTACGCAAGAAAATGCTGCACACTAGCATGGTTTTGTTAGCTCGACGAGTCCAAATTTTCTCAACCCCCTGGCCCTCCAAAAAACGACCAGTTCCGAAAGAAACTGAACTTTCTGGGTGTTACCGGGAGGTTATGGCGCCAAGGGACAATTCTCCCTTACTGCGTACTGCGACCACAATCCCAACCTCCGGATTACAATAAGGCTTGTAGCCTTGTCTCGAGACTGATCCAGGAAAATTGTCTTTCTGTAGCGTGTAGTTCTCCTTGAGAAGGGAGTCGCATGGTCTAACCGCGCATCAAACAAAAGCCAAGAAGCCCTCAAATCACAATGCAAAAAAGCTTATACTTACAATCAAAAGCTCTCTGGCTATGTTGACTTGCGTCCACACCAAGAACTATATTCCTTCGAGTTTCGTTGCATTCACTTTCAGCCATTACTTCTCTGACTTCTCTGAAAGGTGCCACTGCACTCACAGACGAAGACCTGAAGAGGAACAAGCTTTAACCTGCTGTGTGACTATTATGTGACGTGTCACGCGTACCAAGTGGAAGCTTTCCTCGTGACTGGATGTGTACAGCCGCCCTCTCCTTGCGGAGAGTGGGCGGCTGTACACAGGCTACTCGTGACCCGCGATGAGGGATAAGTTTCCGATTTGTTTGTCTGTATTAAGGACGGTGCCTACTAATTCAAAGGTAATAATAATAATATCATTAATAATAATAATAATAATAATAATAATAATAATAATAATAATAATTGATTAAAAAGACAAACGCAACTAGATTCATTTTGACAACGTTTCGACATCGTCCGATGTCATCGTCAGGCAATGAATTTTAATCGGATGAAGCATAACTTATAGTACAAGAACAATAGAACAATATATACAATAGTACGCTAACAAAAAATGTGAAATCTAAGTAAATAGTTTTGCCCTGACAGAGTCTGACTGTACATGTTCGCTATGTTGGCTATACAGCTCGTCACTTGCATCAACGAATTGAGGAACATAGATACTCAGCTATCGGGAGGCACCGCCTAGCAGATCATGGCCAAACAACAGCACCCCCAGCGGCGAGTTTTAGTGTCTTAAAGAAATGCGCATCGAAATTTGATTGCTTAATTCATGAGATGTTCTACATCAAAGAATTGAAACCATCACTTAATGTACAGTCAGACTCTGTCAGGGCAAAACTATTTACTTCGATTTCACATTTTTTGTTAGCGTACTATTGTATATATTGTTCTATTGTTCTTGTACTATAAGTTATGCTTCATCCGATTAAAATTCATTGCCTGACGATGACATCGGACGATGTCGAAACGTTGTCAAAATGAATCTAGTTGCGTTTGTCTTTTTAATCAATTTTATCACAAGATCTAGACTTATTAATAATAATAATAATAATAATAATAATTCTCCAACAATGGCTTTTCGGAACTTAATTACAAAATATAAAAAGTTCCTATGTACAAAGCAAAAAGTGTAATAAACGATAATAATATAAACATTTATAGGCATTTGTTAAAAAGCATTTCCTTATACGATCTTATAAAGACATTCAAATCTTTGAATGTTTCTCATGTCATCAGGTAAATTGTAGTAGCTCCATAGACGAAGCTACGCTGACCAGTAGCAGATTTGCACAAAGGGGATGTTTAATTTAGATTTGTTCCTTGTATGACGTGAGCGAACGCCTGATCGACTGATGAATTTATCACTAAGATATTTAGGTGCTAAAAAGTTCATACAATTGTACATCATCCTGGCATCTTTAAAGTGCTAATACGACGATATTTGCAACTTCCCTATCTAAGCCATTTTGGCACATAAACATGTAGTCTGTACGAGAAGAAGAATGCTGTTTACCATTTTCAAATATCTCTTTTTGTTCTGGAGATATTCAAGTCTTTTTAATATGCAAATTAGCCCAGTGATGACGTCATAAACCCAACCAAATTTTGATCAAGTATGATGGAGAAAGATATCTCAGCCAATTTGTATCAGGAATACTTGGTTCTTAGCGGTAATATTCTAGTAGATGTGTTCCACAATATGAGCATACCATTTTTGCTACCATGGCAACATACTGGATTCCAGACCTCCCTGACATTAAAGGCTTTGCAGGCCACCTTTGGCGTTCTGTTTTTGCAAGTGGTGCCTCATCTGCATGATCCTGCCAGCATATAAAGATGTTAGGTCGAGTTTGTGGCCTTGGTAAATGTTTTTCTAAAATATTGAAATCAGGTTGGAGGGGACTGGAAAAGAGTGAGTTGCCATGGGAACCAATTTCTTGACAGTCGTAGGTGTTTTGCCTTCAGAACTATTAGCTCACCAAGTTTCAATGGTCTCTGTTGCAAATTGACCGAGATAGCTGTATTTATATTCTTGATGTTCTATTGGGTTGGATGAATGACGTTATCAGCCTTCTCATTTGCATATTTTACACATCTTTCAAACTTAAATATCTCCGGAACCAATGCAGATATTTCCAAACGGTAAACAGCGTTTTTAATGTTTCATGGTACTCTATATCACATCGTCAAGAAAGTACGATCATATTCAACCAGTTTTTAAGGGGTTAGGCTGGTTACCTGTCGAATCTATAGTCAAGCTTTAAATGCTACTATGATCAAATTTTTATCCCTTGAATTTTTTGGTTTATCACATAGCTATGTACTTTCTTGACGATGTGATAATGCGTGCACCAAAGTTCTGGACTTTCTGTAGCTTAGAAATGTTCTTCGTAGATGTACTACCCCATACAGAGGAGCAATAGAAGAGTCTACTAAATACTGGAGCGTTACAGTCCTTGTGTGGGCCCATTTCCATTAGTAGGGCTAACGCTCACATGGCTCATATGGGGTAGAAACGTAGCACTTCACATTATACTCTAATCAGTTAAGTCTGTTCAAATATAAGTGCTTCACGGCCAACGTTTGCAAAAGATGTAATCCTTCCGTTAATTATAACGGTTAGAGTCTTCAATAGGATTTTTTTGATACGCCAAGATTGCGTAGTTTACAGGGAAGTATGGTGTGGTCCAGACTATCGAAGGCTTTGGAAAGATCCAATAGCACTAACGCAGTAAAACGTTTACTATCAAGTGCATCGAAGATCGTACCCGTACATGTTATAAAGATATTCAATGTTTCTGTGGAATGCAGCTTTTTATTTCCGCTTTGGTGGATTGTAAGACGCTTGTTACGAGACATTATTCAATTAGTTGGTTCAAAGCTGCTCGATCACAGATTTTTGAGACTGCTGGTAGCAGAGAGATTGGATGATTATTGTTAGCTGTTTGATGGTCACCTTCCTTTAATAAATAGGAATAACTTCAGATTTCTTCCACTTTTCTGGAAACACAGACGTCAGCAGTGAAGAATTAACATTGGGCTTTGTCCCATCCTGGTGCCTTGTTCGATGGGAAAGACTGAACAGTTTTACGTAATTCGTGTGACGTCAAAGGATGAAAGTAAAGTTCATTTGACTCATGAATGGTTAATGGGGGTAAGTTAGACTCGGTCAACGGTATATTGTTTTCATTGGTAATTTTCTTTGCATCAAAAGACGTATAATAACTCCCACTGTGGTGAAAAATTCGTTGAATTCATTAGCAAAAGACTTGATATCCCTGGTAGGTCCTGGTATATACTGCGTTTGACTATTCTTGATGGTTTTCCATATGAACTGTTTACTTTTATTATTCTCCTTCGGCTTCTCTCAGCTTTAATTTCACCATTTCGCGAGATGATCGGTATCTTTCCCAGTCTACTGCTAAACCAGAAATCCGGGCCAACTTGTGAATAGTTTCTCTGTTACGCATGAGGTGTTTTTATTTTATTTCTTCATTAACAAACGGACATTGACGGTTTCTTATCTTCATGTTCAGGTATTTTTGCGCGGTTTACTGAATACGCGGGAAAAGCAGATCTTGACAAGTGTTATTGAAATCCAAAAAGAAAATTGGGGGTAACCACGCATTTTTCGAAGATAATGAATCAACAATATTTGTAAAAAGCTCTAAAATGGCGTTGTTTTCCAAATTGAAGCTTAATTATCTCTGAAAATTGCGTGATTACCCCCAATTTTCTATTTGGTTGCCAAGATCATTTGCTAGGATCTGCTTTCTCCGCATAGTTTTGAATCGCGCAAAAATATCCCTGTATTAATAAACACCACCCATAGGAAATCCGAGTATCTCGAGATGCGCAGAATGTATGCGCAATAACAATAGCGGAATTAGACCCCCCGGAACAGATTCGCTAGCGGTTTTGGACCCACTTTCGCGGATTTGGACCCCCCTGAAAATAAGCGTTCTTGAAAGGTAATAAAATTCCTTTGCAAATTGTTTTTAGTTGTAAAAAACTTTTACAGAAACTTAAATCTAACTTTGCTTTTCCACCTTAATGAAAACGAGAATTCATAACTGGAAAAATCTGCTGAAGTCCTACCGAGTGGTGATACTTCGAAAAAGTGGCACCTCCTTTGTGAACGCGGCGCCCATTCAAACTATCAAATGGAAGAAAAAGAACTACGATAGAAACAACGCTTTACGAAAAGGCCACAGCGCATGCTTTAAACTTCTTTAACGGAAGCTTAAGTCTGACTTTGCTTTTTCTCCTCATTAAAAAATTAACACGACATTTCAATGAGTTCCTAGCGCGTGAATTGACCTTCTGTCAGAAAGGAGTTAACTTTACTTAATGCCGCCGTGAATGCTTTAAAGGACCTTTACTGAAAATTAGTTGATGTGGTCTTTTTCGCAAAGCCTTCATGCTTTATGGTATCGGTCAGTTTCCCCAATCCATGATCTAACTCTGCCTCGATAAACAGTTCAATAACCTGTAATGGGATGGGGTCCAAATCTGCGAAGGGGGACTTAATAATCCTCTAGCGGATTTAGTCCCCCAGGGGGTCCAAATTCGCTAGGATCAACAATGTTGAAAAGGATAGCAACTTTATTTAAGTGTCTAGTCGTTCTAGCGCTGGAGCACTAATTGGGGACACTGTAAACTGAAATTGACAATGAAAGCAAATCAAGTCAAATGTTGGTTTTTGAGGAGAGGGGAACATACATACTTACATACTTGAATGACCGTTCCTCATAGGGGCTTTTCAGGGCCAATGAAACACAATTGACGAAACGATGGAACACTTAAATAACAACAACCCACCTGGCCGGAGGCAAACCAGTTGGCTGTTTACAAGTGCAGCTGGGAAGTTTAACCAGGGACTATACCAGGAACAAATTCAATGAGTGGTCAGAACGAGTCTTGAACCCGGGAACTCCGGATCTCAAGGCAAGCGCCCTAACCACTGGGCCACACTACCTCCTCCGGTGAACCCGGAGAAAGGTCTCTCGGTGCAGGGTAGAGAACCAACTAACTCAACCCGCGTATGACGCCGAATCTAGGAATCGAACCCGGGACACATTGCATGGGGGAAGGGGAGTGCTCTCACCTCTGCGCCATCCCTGCAGTACCCCTGGTTGGATTGTCAGCTGCTGTTCTGAAAATATGGAATATATACGAAATCTAGTTCAATGTGAGTAAAATTGAAAACTTTGGATGTATGTGCGGCATGTACACTTCTTCATCGCCCCACACCATCAAATAATTTTCATCGTCCGAGTGAGTTTTTTGTTTGGTTGTTATTTATTTGTTTGATCAGGTTGACGTTTTGGCAGCTATTCAGCTGATGTGGACCTGCTATACCCACCCACCCATATACTCACAGAGGACAGCCACAACACCGGGAACTCAGTCATCCACTAGTCTTCTCGAATAGTGTGTGGGTTCTTTAACGTCCCAGGGAAGTAATGAACATGGAAGATATTTGTGAGACGGGGCCTACGGTTTATAGTCCTTATCCGAGAAGACTTGAAAGTCTAATCATTTGAGGATGTAATTACAAAAGTAGCACTTTCTCCTCAGTTATTTAAAGACCCTGAGTGTTGGTCCGGCCGAAGTTGAACTCAGGACCTCCCGCATGGCAGCCCCAACTGAGCCACCGGTGCACCGGTGGTTTCCATATGAGGATAGTCAGTGTGGTGACCGAACGTTTTCGAAAAGGTCGTCATTGCTGGTTTTCTTTTTACCCAAGGAGGCTATTTACACACGTTTATAACGGTAGGGGTTGATTGTTTAAACCCGAGGCATCATTTGTGATTGAGTCCTCGTTCAAGTGCAAAAGATATGTTTAATAATATTCTTTGACAGGGTTAAGTTCAGTAGTGTCATCTAAACCTCATGGAGCATCGAGTAATATGGACAATGAAAGGGGTGTTTACGTGCAGACGCCTAACTGATCAGCACTGAGCAAACAACGGGCTCTACTGGAGCTGATTGAAGTTTGGTGTATTTCTTTCCTGTCTGCATCGTGAAATCAACTTCTCTCAAGTTCTAAGGAAAACGCATGTGGAGAACTACGAATAATTATTTTCATTGTTTTTTTTCTTCAGTTCAATTGATCAACGTTACTCGCTATTCTTGGATAGTTCGGTTTGAAAGTTGAGAGAGCTAGAATAATCACAAAAAAGGTTTGACAACGTAAACTTGAAAACTTAACTGCCGCTTGCCTTCACGTTTTTATACTTGTTAAGTCTCTATTATCCACTGAACCGCTCGTCTCTCAAAAGGAACGACTATGATAATGCGTCTGGGCAGTTGCCTGTAACGTGGAAGTCTTATCGGGGAGCGCTAGGCATCTTTACCTACCCGTCTAGTTAAATTTGAGTTGAGCGGGATTGGGGATACGGCATTTTTCTCTTCGCCCAACGCCCGACTCCTAACCCCTTGTCTTCCTTTTCCGCCCTCCCCCTGTTTGCGGCTTCCTGAAACCTAATATGAATTCGACGACGAAGACAGGAAGTACTCGTATCATTGCAAACTGTTGCAATTGAGCACTAGGTTGTCAAATAAAAACTGGTTAATTTGACTTAAATTGCACTTGACTCATTTATTCATTTATTTATTTTACATGATCATCATTATTAAAATACAATAAAAACGTTCGCTGGCTCAAAAATCAAAATCTATGCGATAATTTTAGTGTTATAGACAAAGGCTCTTTTAGCATTAGAAAAACCTTCAATTAATAAGCCATTTCCGAGTTCGTGTCTGCCTCCTCATCAAAACGAGTCTAAGTGCGAAGTTTTTGTGATGGTAATTAGTCCTACTTTACATATGAATGAAAACTAATTTTCATAAGAAAAACTTCGCACCTAGACTCGTTTTGAAAAGGAGGCAGACATCAACTCGGAAATGGCCTATTGGAGGCTTGGCACAGTGGTGAGAGCACTCGCCTCCCACCAATGTGGCCCGGGTTCGATTCCCAGACTCGGCGTCATATGTGGGTTGAGTTTGTTGGCTCTCTACTCTGCACCGAGAGGTTTTCTCCGGGTACTCCGGTTTCCCTTCTCCTCAAAAAACGAACCAAAAATTTGACTTGATTTGTGTTAATTGTTAATTTCAATTTACAGTGTCCCCAATTAGTGCTTCAGCGCTAGAACGACTAGACACTTAAGTAAAGTTCCTTTCCTTTTCCATTTTCCTCTGCTAACAATAATTCTAAGCCGATTCCAAACCAGTATAGAATGCTTTTTAAACCGTCAATAGTCACTTAATTTACACATCTTTACTTCTTTTTTTTCTCGCCTTTTCTTGCATATATTTTATTGTCCAGCGTTCCACTGTTATCCGTTGAAGGCTGTAGATCGACAGCCGAAAGCTCATGTTCTTCTTTTTGAATTTTCAGCCAGCGAACGTTTTTATTGTATTTAATCATCATTATTGTTAGTAGTATTATTATCATGATTATTATTTATTTTTAATGAACGTCTTTAATGTTAATTTGAAGATGGAACGACTACTAATGGAACATGAGTATGATGCATGCAATATTCACTGACGCTCCCAAGAATCTTTTGGCGCAGGGTGTTCAAGCCACGTGCTCCAATCACGATGACATGGGCGTGGTCATCAGCTGCCAATTTGCAGATTACTTCTCCTGGTCTGTTGCTTTCCTCTTTGTATAATTTGAAGTTAACCTGAGAAAACATTTTATTTGTCCTTTCTTAGTGTAAGGGGGTACCTGCATGAGACCAGGACGAATTCAGACCGGTATGAACTTGCACCGGTATGAACTTTTGCAGTTGTTTACATGAAATCGGGACGAGATGCTAAATGACTGGTTTCGGGATAAACGATCTTTTTTTCCTAATAAATATATGGCTGACCCATAACCATATAGGCTTGAAATTTTTGGACCTGGTCTGAGATTTGTTGCGATTTACATGAGACCGGAACGAACTCAGACCGGTATGAAAATTTGTCGTCTCGGTCCAGCAACCAAGACGAAGTCAGACCGGTCTGATTTCATTATCAGGCCATTCTCATGTAAACGCATAAAAAGAGAAATGTATATAAGGCCGATGCGGACTGATGCCGGTCTGAGCTCGTCCCGGGTGTTATGACAATACCCCCTTATTCTTAGGTGAAGCTGTAGTTTAGGAAAAAATAAATCAAAACCGCGCTTTTCCAGAAGTATCGACCTGCGATGGAATGCAGCCCATCAGTTTACGGTAATAGGAACCTTAAGATCGACGACTACGACAACGAGTGTACGAGTTTTCCGTACTGAGCATGCGCATAAGGTTTGGAGGTTTTCGAAGTGCGCGTTCTCAGAACGGAAAACTCGTACTCGTAGTCGTCCTCGTTCTCCGATCCAAAGGTCCCTATTGTCTATTTTTTCGAACGGCTTGCGGACCAATCACAGACACTCTGACTGGCAATTATTCGGCGGGACCTGGGGCTAATTCTCGAAGTCCCGAAAACTTTCTGGGTCCGAAAAGCCATGATTACTGAAACTGCGCTTTGCTTGCGTTGAAAAACTTGTGTGGTCTGACCCGAAGAGTTTTCAGGACTTTCGAGAGAAAACCTAGTCTTCTTAGATACGGACTTTGGTTAAACATAATAAGAAAACCCACCAAAAAAATGAAAATGCACATAAGATCATTCTCCACTCTTCAACTGATTTCTCTCAAACTAAAACATACACATTTGGTCAAACACAACGAAAGCAAACAATCGCCTGTGGTTAGCGCGGGAAAATGTTTTAGAGCAAGTGACATTGATGTGGAGTTCAGTTTCTCTTTATTTGATTGGTTGAAAGAGGGGCACGAAATTAGTCTGGCCAATCACAAGGAATACAAATGCAAAGCCAAGTAAAGGTAAAATTAATTTCGACGTTCGGTTGCACTCTATTGGACTTTATTTCAAAAGTCTTGACAGTGTTGGGAAATTGTGAGCTACAAAATCGTGCCAACGTGAAAAAGACTGCCAAGTGGACAGAGATCGGCGTTACCCATACGCCAGTTTAGGATGACTACAGAAACATATTTTTCGGAGTTAAAGATGACCAACTCATAAACCCTTATCCCAATAACCATAAACATATTACTAAAAGACAAATGGTTCAGTGGCGTAAGACGCCAGGAAGAAGGTAAATTTAATTGTTCTTACCCCGTGATGTTTACATTTGTCTCCAAATCCTTTCAAGAGGTCATTCATCTCTTTAGCGCTTTTTTCAACTTCTTTTTGAATGTCTTCGTAATACCAATAACCATCTGTAGGGAAAAGACAACACTCTTTCATAATGTACAATGTTATAATGTCATATCCGTATGTAACATTTACCGGTGGTCAGTGCAATGCTTGCAGTCCTTATTGCACGGTCCGACGAGCCGCCTGCTTGTCAAGTCAATCATGTTATGTCACGCTATCGAGGAGGCTTGGGGAAGGGCAAACAAATATCTCCCCCTTCCCTAAGCCGCACTCGGTCGTTTTTCTCAATTGCGTGACAAAACTTAAAAAGCGCGTGGCTCGACAGACAGAAAAGGGACTACCATTAGTCTTGGAGGCCAGTGTATCCGATGACATCGTATAACATTACTTTATCGACTAATGAGGCGTACGAACTCCTCCAAGGCTCAGATCTAAGTGGCCTTTCATCTTCTTTTTAGTTAAAAAAAGATAAGACCTTAAAACGAAACTAACGTTAAGCTAAACGAGGTGGCTGCGGGAATCGCTTTTTGCTGGCGTCGTTCCCAGGACTCAACGCGTGATCCTTATGGACAAGTGACGTCACGGCTGGGAACGAGGTTGGGTCTTTATTTACACCTATTTACACCTTAGTCATTTCACTTACACGAGGCGAAGGGCGCGGCAGCGACAGATGGAAGTTCCCGGGCATGGACGATGAGCAAAATATCTGTTTCCTTATCACACAAGTTCCTGATGTACCCTGGAATGATATGGAAAAACGTACTAAAGATACCCTTCTTTATGAATAGATTTGGGGAAAAAGCTGGCTATTTCCTTTTATCA
>NC_090883.1:25489196-25526696 GCF_036669925.1 Montipora capricornis | reverse complement strand
TGTAACATTCTTTTTAGTTTTCAATGCGTCTTCATTACATGTATTTCACGATAAACAGATAAGGAACCATATCCGTTCCGTGTAAAATCTGACTGGGTGCCGCCAGTCCAACGATCAGTTGCCCTTGAAAGCTACTTGGAAACAGTAAAGACTGAAATATCCGAGGTACAAATAACGAAGCCTAAATACAACTTATCTAAATTAGAGCACAACGCATTGAAGGAACTAAAAAACAACACTGCAATCAACGTTTAAAAAGCAGATAAGGGCACCACAACTGTCATTCTTAACAAAAATGACAAAATACAAGAGGCAAAGGTCCAATTCAACAACCAGGACCACTATAAACCTCTTGAAAAGCCCACGGTTAAAGAAACATTTCATAGAGTCAATGACGTCATCTCTGAACTCTATCAAGGAAAACACAGTGACAATTTGACAAGAAAGTGGCTTCAGAAAACCCCTAACCCGTCTCGGGTTCCAGTCTTCTACACTGTAACAAAAATCCACCAAACCAAGGCTACACGGGAGGCCGATAATCTCGGGCTGCGATGGTCGTGACTACTTTCAAGTAGTTGGATGACGATTGTCACTTGAACGTTTTGCCTTCGTAATATCAAAGGAAATGTGTGGCACAGTTATGAATATTGCTCTAATTTGAAATTTAGTGTATGAAAAAGCTTATATCATGAGTGTCTATCAACCTCGTTCCCAGGGATTTTCTCCGCGTAGAAGAGCCCTGGGAACAAGGTCAACCACAAGTACGAACAGCCAGAAAGTATTTAATGATAGGCGCCGATAACTAGGAGCTGACAACTCCAATATATAAGGTCTATGTAACGGCATTTTCACATATAAAGCTATTTTTAGACGAGTTCGTACTAATGAGATTTGGGTTGCACAATAGCATTGTGATTAGCTGGTCAATGACTATAAGAAGCCAGGAGCACTGAAGATGCATTTGCATTTGTTAATTAAATAGACGGAAGTACATTTTTGCAGACGGATATGCTGGTCAAAAAAGAATCGTTGAACTACTCATTCTGAAACAAAAAACCTCATTTATGAAAAAAGAAATTGCTCATCCCTCCCAACCTGCTCTCAAAAAACGCTGTTTCACTCCAGAATGCCGAATCGTTAGCTTTCAATTATGGTAGTGCAAGGTGTAAGCGCCGATTTCTAAAATTGTAGGCTCCTGTAAGCTCGGAGTTATTGTTGCGTATGTACCCGTAAAAGAGTGAATTACAGGCTGGTCATTCAATACAAATTGTACAATGATTGGAAATAATGGGCTATCAGGCTCAATTGTTTTCCATGCCTCGACCCGATGCGCCTCATATGTTGGTAAGCCGACTCTACCCGGGAAGAAATAGCAAGTGCCCTCTTTTGTAACCTCTCTAACGCGTCAGAGAGGTACCGAGGGAGATTGGCAAAGACTACTGAGGTATACTCAACTATTGATCTAATTAGAGAGCACTGAACGGTCACAATATCTTTTTCCTGTACACGACATGCCTTCAACTACGAATGTCATACAGCCTCTGGCATACTTGCAGTGCGTAACCAATGTTAAGTCCTCAGAAGTATAGGTACCGAGCAACTTAAAGGACTTATCGACCTCTATGTAAGTCATTAACGTTCGGTGTTTGGCATTCCGCAAAATGCCCAGCAGGGGCATTCGCCGTTCGGGTCCTCTGGAGAGTGTGCCATGGAAACGAGGTTCGCATTCTGCACGCATGTTGTCCGTGCGACTTGTCACGAACCACAGTTCGGAATCTTTCATTACAACTTTGTAGCCTGCCTTTCCGACAATTAAACGGGCTTAAACTCAGAAAATGGCAAAACAGCAAGAAGTTGAAAAGAAAACCGTGTTAGTTGCCGTGGATGGCAGTGAGCACAGTGAGAGAGCTTTTGATTGTAAGTAACCTGCAAACTACGCGCGTGTTCTATGTCTATGTGATGTGATGTAACTCACTCCATCAGAAATTTTTAAAAGTTTAATTCCAAGCGACATTGAAAGGGTCGTTTAGGAACAGTCCCCCCAGAGAAAAAAATAAGGAGTGTCTAGAATCGGTTGCTCTCACTTGAAGTGAAAATCTAACCGTATGTCGTGTACTTTGCAAACAATCGATACTCAATTTCACGAGCACGAAGTAAAAGTAAATTTAAATTTTACACAGCATGCGAAGTGCTTGCAGTCAGGCTAACCTCTTCAAACATGAACATGGTCCTGAAATGAGGGGCAATAAGGTTACGCGAATGCGTAAGGAGTTCGTACATGAATTCAGTGAGTAAATACCCTGGTATTGTTTTTTTTTTTTGGGGGGGGGGGGTGTGGGGGGACTGGTTGAGTATTCACCAGTACAAATGCTTCAGTACATTTTTCACAACATTCTAGGAGAGAGGGGGTCAGGTAGTCACAACTGTGTTAACTGTATATCTGTGTAAGTTGTGCTTTAGCCCTTTATTCATGGTTGTTAATAAATGAACAGCAGTTAATAAATGAGTAACTGAACAAGTTAGTACTAGAACAATTAAAACTACCTGTAGCAGAAATCAGGGATTCGCACGGTGCATTTGATTCCTGTTTTTTCATCAATGAGGCATTTGAAAGTAGCTGTATATTTTGTACCCTGATTCCAGAGGTTTTTCTTGAGCCGTGAGAGAGCCGCAAAGTGGTAAAGACAGGTTGCAAAGCAGCGAGAAGAGAAAAACCTCTGGTTACCTTGTTCAGTAATGAAGGTATCACACTATAAGTATTTTGACTGTTATCTTGTTGTTAATAATTTTATTAAAAACAAATTATTATGGAATACATGTGTTGAAATTCATGAAATATCAAGCGACATAACCACCGCAAAAGGCTTGACAATTTCACCGGAGGTAAGCCTTTTTTTTTTAGCCGAAGCATGAATTTTTGGGTCGTGTCGTACCTCATTGAACTGGCTTTAGAATTGGCCAAAAGAACAATAGAACGAACAAAGATACATGCAACAATGGATTTAGCACAGAAAACAATAGGAAGTACGACAGTACTATGCAGCCAATAAAATATATAGTGTTCAACAAGAGGTACGACCCTACCTGAATTTTTGTTTGCTAATGATTGCTCAGGAGATGCTAATGCAAATTGAATATCATTTTGGGTTCTTGTTTTTTTCAAGTATTCTAATGCATTAACAAATGACAAGAAGTAGCATTTTGCATTTCTCTCCCACTGATGACCGGATGAGGGGCCTCGGCAACTAGCTGAGGGGGTGCCTCATGCCTGTATTGCAAGGCGGGCATAGTTGCTGGCATAATGTCCTGGGGCCAAGTTAGCCCAGTCCAGCAAAGGAACAATATGCCCCCTCCCTAACGGGGCTAATCAGCACAGGGCTGAAGGGGTACCGCAGGCAGCAATTCCCCGCCCAAAGTTTATTGAAGAGAACTATTAACTAGGTTACAAAATCCTCGGAAGTACTGTAAAATACACAATAACCAGAAAGCAAAACAGGGGAGGGAGGGAGGAAGGGATTAAAATGCTGAGCAGATAACAACAGACGAGTTGAGCTTTGGAAATTTCAAAACGCAAGGGCTCATATGGCAGGAAGAATGAGAGAGCCAAATAAGGAAGTCACGTGATGGGAAGTCACTCTCTCTCCTCCCAGGCTCTGCCCAGTATTTGCTTACCAGCATTTACATCTATTTTATTCTAAAATATCATTTCGCTAATCACAATGATCCTACCAATTGTGAAGATACTAATCACATTTGTCCTGTGGGAGAGATGTTATAACGTAGGACTTTTGTACAAATGCAATATTTTTATTATTCAGTTTACCTCCATTGATAATTGACAACCCATCTCATTTTTTGAAGGTTTTTGCTCCAAGCCTTTGTGTCATCAAAGCATTTTGAAGCCTTCATTGGCAGAAAATGGCATATATAATTATTAAATTTTAAAACTCATCCTTGCAATACATTTAATTTGTGAGGAGGGACTGCATGATCGTTAGTTCACCCTTTAACTGTTATGTTTGTTATTATTATTATTATTATTATTACTTATATGTATATATATTTTTATTCTTAGGGTATACTAACAACTTTTATAGGAAGGGTGATGAGATATTAGTGTTTCATTCACATGAGGTGCCATCAATGCCTTCTGCTCCTTATCCATGTAAGTTGAAGTTATTATTAAGTCATTTGAAGAGTGTAAAAACCCTCGGTTCTTGAGACCTTCCAGACAGGGCATCAATTAATGTAACATGTTGGATGATGTGTATATCTTAGTTGTGGATTTCTTAGTATGCAAGGACTTGTGGACTATCCAACCTGATTCCTTACCCTACTGCAGGCTCATACATGCAATTTTGTTGGTTGAAATTAGAATTGACATCATGTGATTTCCTGTACTTGTACATGTAACAATGATAATCTTCGTCATCATCATCATAGTTTTTATTATTGACCCTGTTCCTCTCAAGATTGTACTCTATCGCCAATTATTTTAATTTAATCGTCAGTGGGGAACCTCTTTGTGGCGAAATGATAAAGTACTCCACAGCTTCTTACATTACATTTATAATTATATTTAAATAACATGGGTGACAAATTACTCCTAAATTTCGCCACGTGAAATTACAATGTTGCCATCATGGCAACTTTTCCTACAGCACCAAAAAGGCCTCTTGTGAACATAATTTGTCACCCATGATAATAATTATATAGATTTAGCCAAGCCGTGCTTGTGCTCTTCTCTGTTCTTTATCTTGTTGCTTGTCACTAATATGCAATTTCCTGCCAAGAAAAATTGCCTGAACACTCCCGTCCCCAGAGGCTCTCCTGCCTCCCCACATCCAACCTGACAGTCTGTACCGGTGGATGGACTTAAACATGTCCATAACGTCAACCAAAATTTCTTGCATGGATAGATTTCTCAAAGAAACTTACCCATGGTGCTCTGCTGGCGTGCTTTGCACGCATGAGCTCCACTATTAATAGCTAACCAAAAAGATGGTATGCACATGAAATTAGAGAATAATTTCATTTGCGTTTTGTTCAAAATCAAGTAACTTGGCTTGGGAAATTATTAGAATTTGGACAAAACGCAAGTGAAATTATTCCTCAATTTCAGTTGTCACCATTTGATTACCCATACTAATTAAGAAGATCAGATTAATTCAGCAGGATGACATTCAAAGGTCTGCGGCATATATTTGGCTACAATTCAATACATTATTGCTCTTTTAGATGGCTTTGATTTCTCTGAAGGATGGAAAGAGCATCTTGAGCAGAGCGAGAAAAAAGCCAGAGATCTACTTGAATCATACTACAAGAAATGTCAAGAGAAAAATGTAAGAATGGTGTAAAGTTATGGGAAGTGTGGAACGTTCATCACTTTTGTTACTTTTGACAGCAACAATGGTCCAAGCTGTGTCTCTCAAAAGAGGCTGGCCATCCCAGTCAGGCTTTAAACATAAAATTTTCTAGGGAAACTGGCCAGCTCAGCACAGACATCCCAGACAGGACCAGCCCAGCCACTTCCGGAATAGGGTTCTTTCTTGGACTAACTGTTGTGTAATGCACAGATTGTTTAATTAAACCCTTTGACACCCAAACCAGTATTTCACTCTGTCTAGTGCCAGACGATTTTACTCGTCAATGGGGAACCCCCAGGAGGCAATGGGTTAAGGGTTTTGGAGAAACGAGCAAGATTGTTTGCGTCGTAATTACCCTCTATTCATTTGCATTTTGATGTTTACCGAGATGATCCATGACTCTAGCACAGTTGCTAAGAACAGATTCTTCCCTAGAATTAAAGTAGTTACAATCATGTATTAGAGGGTCAGGATGGGGGTGCTGGAATCTCAGCTACTGTATCAGCTAAATTTTTGCCCATTTCGCAGCTGTCAGCTAACTCAGCTACTGTTGATGCCATGCATGTACATGTACAATTAGTAACACTTAAAACACATCATCAGTTCTCGGCTATCAGTTAAAAAAAACATCGCTTCTCAGCTAACATTTAAAATTTTGGCCTAATTTCAGCTATCAGTTGACCCCATCCATACCCTCATATTAGGGCACCACTCCGTGTGGATCTCCTACAGCTTGCTTTCCTGCCTCCTTGCCATGTGCCAAGTGACAGGGTTGACAGGGATAGGTCCTGAATTAAAAGGAAAGTTATAAACCCTTTTAAGTGTTCTTTGGTGGTTACCTTCTTATTACCGCTATTGTCAGAATCCCTGTTTTACTACGCTGGATGATCAATACTGTTATTAAGAGGTACGGCATAGGATTTCCCTACATACCCAGTGTTTAGCTCATGTCCTCTAAATGAAAGGTAAACCTACAAAACATTACATGTAGATGTCTTTTTTTTACCATTTTCAGTTGAAATGCAGACTTATCAAGGAGACAGGAAATCCAGGGGAAGCTGTTTGTAAAGTTTCCAAAGAGAGAAAGGTTGATCACGTAGTTATGGGCTCAAGGGGTTTGGGAACAGTAAGCCGTGCTTTGGTTGGCAGTGTCAGTGATTACTGTTTGCATCATGCTAGTGTTCCAGTGTCAGTGGTTCCACCGCCAGATCGTTTTGATCATCATGGATTTATGAACAAACAATGAAAACACCTTATGAGTTACTTTTCATTTATTACATTAGCACAGCCTGTGCAAACATGTGGAGATAATGATTGTAAATTTAGGAAAATGAATAATTGAATAAATGGCTTTACTTGACCTTTAGATGTGTATTTCTGTATGTAGAGAGAGATTTAACAGGAAGACGCACTACAAAAGGCGTAGCCATGTGCCTCACGGTAAGCACGCGCAGATGGTTATTTTGTCAATCAACTGGTGGCATATTTCAGAAGAAAAAAGTCCATTATGCGAATAACATGTTTATATTTAGAAGATGTTATCTGTCATTCTTTTTTTAAATTCACTCCCCTGTCCCTTTTCCTAATGATGGAAATATCTTGTAGGCCAGTTTCATCTCTGTGTTGCTGTTTGTTGATCACCATCTGTGATAATCAGTTGAACTTGACTGAACTTGAACAAAACAAGAGCATGACGTGACCCCTTTCATAGTGCATCTTCGTGTTTAATTTAACCCATTGACTCCCAGGGGTTCCCCATTGACGAGTAAAATCGTCTGGCGTTAGACAGAGTTTGGCCGGTTTGGACGTCAAAGGGTTAAGAACGCAGTTTGCAGCAAAGGGCCAACATCACGCTATAAATTGATACACAACACGTACAGTACTTACTTATAAGCTGCACCTATTAATTAAGCATGTTCTAGAAAAGCACAGTGGTTTTTTAAAGGAAATTGTCATATATTCATATAAAAAGCAGTCTGAAGCCTGCTTAGATAGCAAATTTAATTGTTCTAGACTGGTTTTGACAGCATTTTCTTCTACAGTAACTGTTATTTAATATGTATTTTCAGGTAGCCCTTTCCATAAGCTATAAAGCTTCTCTGGGCTCCCTTGCCTAAAATTTAATGTAAAAGAAGAAGCAATAAATTATAAAAATTAATACATACATACTTAATTTATGGTAAAAACAATAAACTGAACTGCTGTTACCAGTAAACATGCTTCTAATCTCCCTGTTTTATTCCAAATACTTTGCTTTACAGTTCAAATTTTAAACCAATTTTTGCTTGTTTGCAACCTGCACACTCAATATCAATAGTCTGAACGAAATGATCAAAACAACCCCTTACTTGAACATGGCAACCCTTTTTAAAACGAACACATGAATTTGAGAACACACATGGCAAATCCAGCTGCTGTCCAGAGTGGAATAATAAAGCCACCGGGAAGCTTATTCTTAGTAAACTGGTGAACATAAATAACTTGGCGAGTCACATCCGTTGCCTGCTGACTCAACCAGGTTGCTTTTGAAAGATGCAGTACTAGTTCTGCATGGTTTTCTTACTGTACCTTCCAAAAACTCGCAGACAAAAGCCACAGCTACGACGGGGAGGGAGGTACCACAACAACTGGTACAGGTGAATGTCGCACAACATAATCACTAACACTACCAAGCAATGTTCTTCTAATCTTCCCTAATCCTCTACAACCAATAACTACACAAGTTGCTTGTTCTTTTTTGATGTATTCAGTAATTACTTCTCCTGGTTTCCCTGTGTCATGAATCATCTTGTATGATAGTTTTTCCTAATGAAAGAAGAAGAAAAAGGAAGTCAGCATTCATGTGGCTTTTAATCTTGAAAATCCTTTGGTTGACCCTTTATAGGTGTTAAGCATGGACACAGACTATTATTAAACAAACCTTTGCCCTAGCTACAACACCACTCATTTTTTAAAACATGGACCCAGACTATTAACAAACCTTTGCCCTTGGCACGACAGCAGTCATTTTTATCCTGGCCATTTACAATAAGTACCAGTACTGTTAATTTGAATTATAAACCCACGACTATGCAATTAGAAAAAATAAATTAAAGCAAGTGGTACAAAGAATGAGATCTGCAGTGTTGTATAATTATATAACTTGATGGGAGGCCATTAGAGTGCAAAAGCGTCAAATGTAATGCAACACTGGTGAAAATATTTAACACCAGCCTTAAAAAAGGGTGAATGATGGGAAATCTGTACTGGGTGCATTTTTTCAGCATTTCCAGCATACAGCTGTATTTAGCAATAAAATGAATGCAGTGAGCTTTAGATTTAAATAAGACTTTGATGAGTAGCATGATCACGGTACCCATTTCTGTAACATACCTAAAAATTGTGAAATTGTGTTTATTGGGGTGAAAATCACTTAGTTTGGCTTATTTCACATCCAGACTTACATATCTTTCTAATTGTTCGGAAAATATTAATGTTTGGTTCGTTAAAACTGAATTTTTGATCTACCCATGACCCCTTGCAGGCGTGGTCTTTCATACAGATAGTCAATTTTGAGGCAAATAAAAAGTAAAAACAGAAAGCTTTCACTACATGGAGGATAGCATCCCCTCATTTAGTTCTATTGACACCCTAAACGCTGGCTTTCTGCTCCACTTTTTTGCTCCACTTTACAATTTGAGGTCAGAGCAGATGTCTCTCTCAATTTCCTGAAAATTGCCCCTGAAAAGACATTGTGGACTTCCCAATAATATCCATAGAGGAAAGGTTACCAAGCCTTGTGAAGCACATGGAAATCCAACCTCGTCCCCAGGGCCTTCTCCTCTGCGATTTTCAAAATGGCGGCTCGTCTGGAGAAGACCCTGGCCAACGCTGAACTAACACCTTTGTTGATTAGCCCATTCATACGAACACGCTGATTGGTTTAAATACATTTTAAAGAAATATGGCGGAAGTAGCGAGTGTTTACACGAAAAAGAAAGGGCTTTAGGAGGTTGATTGCAGTTCAGTTCAAGCGATGTTGAATCAAACTGCCATTAACGATTCGAAAGGTGAATCTTTTCCGTTTTATTTTAATTTAAAAGATGTAACCTATACCATAGAAGTAGAAATAAGCCCGGGAAAATATACATCTTAGATCTGCCGACAGCTAGCGAGCTGCAGCTCACACATGTGGTCTTATGTGCTGTTTTTGTTGTTCTGTATTCATGTGCAATTAGTTTTTCCGCGTACGGAAACAAAGAAGAGTTTGAAGCGTTTTTTATGTTCGAATTTCAAATCTAAAAGGAGCTTTTGCTCGTTACAGAGCACTGTTCTAATATACGGAAAATCGCTTCTATTTTCTTGGACACATTCCTTAAATATAGGCCTTCTGCCTGTATTAGGTTTAGGCTTACTTCAAATCTTTTCAAATGCACTATTTTTTCTAATAATAATATTGTTTTGGTGGCCGAGGCTGAATTGAATATTTTTATTTTCTGCCGACGTTTAGGTTGAAAATATTCAACGTTTTCCATTGTAGCCTGACAGCCGAAAGCTCGAAAGTTTTTAACTGTATATAGCCAGTGAACGTTTTTTATAATAATTTTTTAATATGTTTTACCCTGGCTACGGTTCTTCTATTTTTAAATGAAAATATTCTTGTGAATATTCTTAGATTTTACCATATGGTATTTATGTTGTCAAATGATTGTATTTGCTGTCTGGATGGTGTTAAAGTAATTTTAGAGCCAGCCTATAGGTATTAAATACATATTATTTGATACAATGCACATGAGTTCTTGCAGAAATATTATTAGTATCAAACTAACTGCCAGTGCTATGTTTGAGATTCAAATGTAAAATAAGTTTACTGTATTGAACTCAGTGTTTCCTCCAGACCGCACCATTGTGGGAATCCTGCATTGCATTTAGAGAAGGCCGCCCCCAGAGAAATGGAGAAAGGGCCAATTTAGCCCTTTACTTTTATTTTGGTAATAAAGCTTGTTGTTGTTAAAAGGCTGCATGCAGGTTTAACCCAGGATAGTATTCTAATAACCATCCCAAGGCTCAAAAATGCAACCAATATGGTCGCCAATGAACTAACAATGTACAATGCGACTAACATTTGTTTCTTTGCGACCAAAAATTCTAGTTTAGTTGCCATAATCGTGACTTCCTTTCGCTACGTTGAGGACACCTTATGTTCTTCTAGTAAGCCATATTGAAAGATCTTTGCTTCTTTAAAACACGTAACATAAGAAAAGAAGTCACTCCATCCTTTTGCTTTGCTGTGTCTCCCTATAATGCATTGCAAACCCATGGTCATTGACTTTGTCTTGTATGCCTTTGTATTGTTCTTGACGCAGGTCCTTCATGCCAGACCTCTGGCGACTAATTTTTTAGGTCCAACTATTATCTAAGAAATTTGCCCCTGAAACAAGTCTTCAGGGGCCACTTTGGTCCTTAAGTATAATTTTCTGGCTGAAACACTGAACTATGATGTTTTTTTCTCAGTACCTGGCCAGGGAAAATGGTTCCTGTTTTATTGTGTCTAAACACTTACATTCCTTACTGTGTTAGTTTTTCTATAAGTGGGGGCCTTATTTCAATTCTTGTTTACTGTAGATAAATTGCCATCTTGATGAACCATCTTAGCACTCACAGAAAGCGGTCAATAGAACATTTATGAAAGCTGCTGTACATGTATATCTTTCAGTGTATTCCACAAGCTAAGGCAACCTCAAAAGTAAGGTTTATAGGTGGAAACATTTCAACAGAGTATTAGTTACTCAGAGAAGATAAATAGAAGTTACATATTCCAAAGTAGTATTCTTTGATCTAGGTAGTGATAACTATATAATGTATCATATATAAAGTATCACATTGAAAACGTTTGTATTAATCAAGCATTCCCAACCTTGTCTTCAATCAATGTTGGCATAATAAAGGCATGTTGAAAGAATTTGCACTGTTTATGTCTACTTGTGTTGGTGAACTTTATACTACTTATTTGAAACCTTTTATATTCTTCAAAGCTGTTTACAGACAACTGGATGGGGTCTGGGGTAGTAGTTAGAAAGGGTTTTCTACCATTACTGTTTCCAAATTAGATTGTTTCTTTGGTCACAGCAGTGATTATTATCAACCAGCAACATGCAACAACAAGTTGCAAATTACAAATTCCTCACCCACACAATGTACAAATGTTCAGTAGTCACCCAGCTCTTCGGAACCTCTATTTGCTCCTGGACTCATCCACCTCTATTGTTTTCAGGAATAGGCCATTGTTTCTGTTGTTTATTTTATTGTTTTCACGGCCAATCTGTTAAACCTCCAAATGTGTGTTAGAGGAACATTAAACAATTATATGTCTGTTTTACAAAACTATTGTTCAGTGATCAATGGCATGCAATACCAGTGAGGGGTCCAGGAAGCCTGCCCCACCCCCTATTTTGGGTAAAAATAGAAAAGAACGCAGATGGAAGGAAAGCCGGCTGGGCAGGCAAGACAAACACAAAACCACCCCCCACCCCCCTTTAGTTCAAAGTCTGAATCTGCCACTGAATGCCTTGCAAACACTATTTTTTATGGCAAGCAATTCAAGTTCAATGATAAAGCAATTATTGAACTTGAAGTGGTTGTTACAAAATGTAGTGTGTGTAAGTGTGTTACACTGTCAGTATTTTCTTCCATTTTACACTTAATCTGGTGAACATTAAAATTCAACAACACACATCTTTGGATAAATTCATTCTCAGTATTATTCTGTAAATGTCATTTGATAAAGAGAACAATGCAACAGGTCATTATGGCAAACATAGTTTACTGGAATTAAGTGGTGTTCAAGGTTAGACAATGGTAAATCAAAGCCTAACAATTCATGCAAAAACTTGTTGCAAGGAAATCAGTTTTGTAGTTTGTGGGCTGCAAAAAGGATATACTTACATAACAGTCAAACTTTTTTCCCAGGTTAAACAATAAAAAATAAATTAACAATTGAAATAATTATTTGTTTTCTTAAAGTAATTCAGTAGTTTAAAAAAAACATAAGTATTGACCCCCCCACCACCAAAAAGGTCACTTAAAATTTATGGGCATGAAGAACATCACTAGCCCAACTGAAAAATTAACAACAATATAGCCTTGGGTTATCAGGCAATAATTTCATTTGATTAAGGAACTGAGTGAAAATGTGGTTCAGCAAGGAATTGAAAATGGGTTTCCAGATTGTTTCTAATTATTTATACATTTTCCTATATACATCCAGATTACAGTATCAGCCAGAAATAGGTTATAGAATATCACCTATACAACGTAAGTTTCTGCAAAAATTAGATTCTCTTTGCCCCTAAGTTTTTAATTGAATCCAAAGCCTAATCATATAAATTTTCATACCTGTAGGTCCAAAAAGGGTCAATTACAAGGGTGTGTAGTGCTGTTTTTAAATCATTAGAGTATATTTTTAAGTCATTTAAAACTGTATACTGCATGTGTATAATTAGCTTAAGACTCAATTTAATAACTTCTGTTAATTAGACTTAATAAAAAGCGATGCCTGTGAATTAAGGAAATCATTCAATCAATCGATAATTTAATTTCAGTCAGACTAATTAAAATAAGCTTATATAGAGTTCATTACTTCATGTTCACATAGCAAGTTGGAGTATGTGACTCGATCATCTTGCTTGAATAAGCTTAGTAATATGAGGCCACAAAGAGTTTTTCACTCTGTACTTAAGAGCAGCTGAGTTTTTCTCTTTGATGTTCAATCTGATTTCAATGACAGTTAAATAAAGTGAGTACGAAAGTGTAATAAACTTACAAATGCTCACAACGTTGTATTGAGATACTTTTTTGGATTTTTGTACACGTACTTTTAAAGCGCAAAAGTCCTGCTCCAGAATTAAAACGTCCGTAAAAATATTTCATCTTACTGCGAAGCCACCACTGCCTCGTGTACAAACTTAAAGCGTTCTTTGACCGGTGTTTTGCTTCCCACGCGATGCTTCGCCGCCATTTTGTTTTGGTCTTTCTCAAAATGTCACGTGATAAAAATCTCCAAGATTTTTGGAGATTTTGTATCACGTGAGTTCAGCGTTGGCCAGGGTCTTCTCCAGACGAGCCGCCATTTTGAAAATCGCAGAGGAGAAGGCCCTGGGGACGAGGTTGATGGAAATCATGGCTTCTTTGCGAAGTAGATTTGTGATGTTCACTGGCACTCAAGACTAGGTTCAATATGGCCCGGCATGTTAAAAAAAGGTAGCGACTCAGTCAAAGGCTAATATTTTCGCGACCCTGAAAGCTACGATGACGAAACTGTGGAAATAGCTAGTGGAACTTGTGAGCATTCAGAAAATGTTTGGGTGGAACCCACTTACGCCTTGGCTGGAGCAGGAGCAACATGGAAAGAAGTGGTCTCGAAAAATATTATTGCGTAATTGCGGAACAGAAAAAGCGTAGCGACGGTTTTGAGGAGTGACTTCTCCATTCGTAGTGGATCCCTCAAACTAATTTTTCTGTATGTTAAAGCACAAGGTATGAGCATTTAGTTGAGATGGTTTTGAAATTGATGCCGCAGATATCAATTGAAGACTTGTTTCAAACTATAACCTAGTGAGCGCCAGAATTCCAAAACACAGCGTTACAGTAAGGAAACTACGGAATTTTGAATCTTTTTAATGTGTTTTAATAAACTTGAACTGTTTTAATTTGGCTGATATGTAGTATTTACTGCGTGTTATCACTGGTTGTTGTCCGTTAATCCACATAATTGTTCTCTCTTATGAAAAATGGTTTTGAAGACTTTAAATTGGAAAATTGTGTTACGCGTTACACTCAAAATTGTCCTATTTTTCTATCCTTTTCCTTTGTTTTTTCAAGAAAGTAAAGTCGCTTACCCTTTTTACACCCTGTATGCTAATCAACAAGGATAACCTTAGCATTCAGCAAAAATATAGCTTCATTGAAGACGTTAAACTGAATAAATCAGGAAATGTTTCTGAGTCACCCCCAAGTGGGTACGGTGATTGTGCTACACATCTTTGAGTACCAATTACCACCTGGAAAAACATTGACCTCTAAAGCTATGTAAGACACACATGAACTCAAACTCATTCACATCGGGTTAGTCCAACCCAAAGCTTGCTTGCCTATTTATAACAGAGTGGTTGAGTAGTTTAAAGTATGGTTTCAGGGTTTAACCCCACAACAATCTGAATCTGTCAAAGACTACAGACATAGGTCTTGAAGCCATGCAAGAATGCTTTACTAAAAAATTATTGAGAAGAAATGGAAGCTACATGTAGGCAGTGCTCTCCTCACTTCAAAATTACTGGAGGTTTCTCCTACTACAGTAACTACAGCTAGGTAATTGTACTTTGAAAATTTGTTTTTCAGGTTCACGAGCTTGTGCCTTAAATATATATTAAGCAATAAGATAACAATACCAGTTAATAAAAATAATGCATGCTGTTTTGCACTAATCAGTAAAACAAAACGTGTCTTTTAACTTCAAATCAATATGTTATTAAAAAGTGTCACGTTTTTCCCTTACAAATTTTTAAAAGTTTTTGATAGGGGTGATACCTGTTTACACACAGCCCCTTAATTCAAAAGCCATTATTAGTCTACAATGTAGTTGGCACATTAATAACAATAGTTGACATTAACAACACCTTTCCCACATGATGCATGTGATAATGAGCACTATGATAATATTAATTTAATTGATGGAGTGAGAATGCTACAGTAAGTATTTGACCCAAAATGACTGAGGGCCAAGTATCCTGTGTGGCCCGACCTAAGCTCAGTCAATAAGCATTTTATCATAATGGCCTGTTATGGGCTCTTTACGCTATTCATGAGCACTCAGAATATGAAGTTTGGTCAAAGTTACAAAAACTTGCACAGAAAATAAATTTTAATTATCTAATATGTTGTTAGTATTTGCTTTTCTGGCTGCATGTAAATAGCTTGGGTGTTTAACAGTGACCAAATCCAGCATGTACAAAACACAGGTCACAGGTCATTGTTTTGCCAATGCAGAGCGTATCCTAACCTTAGGCCTAATTACATGTAGAGCTATAATGGCTGATAGCATTTGTAATCAGTTAGGGTTGTTGTTGTGTTGGTAAACAATTACAAGGACCTATGACTTGAGACCTGTGTTTTGTACCTGCCCGAGTCACCAAATCCTCTAAAATTGCATTTAGCCCTGCTCGCGCTAATGTGTATGGCCCTAATACCAGGATTTTCCCAGTAGTTCTACAATGAAAGTGCACGTGGAGCCGTACAGACCATATTTATTATTACCTTGAGTGATGCAAATTTTGTGTCATATTCTTGTAAGAGACACCTGGCCTTATGTTGTGCTCTTTCGATCAGCCTACACCACTCGTCATAACCATTCCTCAAGTCTACGCTTGCTAAATTCAGCAAAAGAAAAGTGTTTCTTTTGTTAAAAATAAAATAAAACAAAGGAAGGGGCATTGGGATTTTTCGTTTTACGGTTTTGGCCTTTTCAAAATCTCTCAGTTTTGTGGTTTTTTTGTGCTGAATTAAACTTCAGTTTTTCAGTTTTAATGTCTGTTGCAGTTTGCAGTTTTTCCCACTTTTAGCAATGGTTTTTGGTTTTAAAATACTGTGTAGGCGGTTTTTTGGATTTGGTATTTGATGCAGTTTTCAGTTTTCCAATTTGGTGCACAGTTTCGGTGTGGCAATTATCGGTACATGTATATTGCAGCTGGGTGTGCACATTCTACAGGTACAAATTACTGAACTCCCATTTCTCGAATTAGCCTACTTTGATTATGGTTTTAAACATTGTTCAAATATACTAGTCTGTCTTTTTGCTAATGTTTCTGGCTGCTGACCAGGAGGTATTGGCTGTGTAAGGGATCTTGTGTACTATTGCTTTGTCCTCCCTGGGAATGTCATAGCCCAAAATGTTGTAAATAAATAAATAAATAAATAAATAAATAAATAAATAATAAATTTGGCTTCGATGGTTTTGTCTGTGGTACAATTTGGTCTTAATATAAGTGCACCTGTAGAGTTTTTTGGTTTTGAGCAACGTTTGTGCAGTTTTGCAGTTGGTAATCTTGACCTCAGTGCCACAGTGTCCAAAACTTTCAAAAAAGCTTTTTTCAGCAAGGGTTAAGGCATGTATTACTTACAACCCAGCAATATGACATATAGTCCTCCTACAGAGACGGTTTACAAAGGGTGGAAGAGTGAATTCAGGACTTGACTGTACTCATTGGTAGACATTATTAAAGATCGAGAATCCTACCAGGGGCTAGTCTAAGAGTGGGTTGAACTTGGGGCAAGCAAAATAATGCAAATCCAATCACCTAACAACTGGAGACCTGTTGTTTTATGTCAAAAGAATACCCTCAAACAAACCCATGCTTAGAAAGTGGAACTGAGTGCAGGCATTAAATGGATCATTGCAGTTCAAGATGTGCTCAAATTCAGTTTCTTTTTATCAAAAGTGGGATACTTGTTTGCAAAAAATGAAATTTTTAAGGGTTTCACGATGGCCTCCTCTCCCTGATTCGTTTTGAATTGCAAAATCTGTTGCCTAAAAATGCCTCTTGATTCAGTAAGCCGAATGGCTGGCCTAGATGTGCTGCCATTGCTACAATGTACACGTACATCAACTAAATAAATTGTCAGCAAAAAGCTGCTACCATTTGACGGTGGAAGATTATTACTAAAGACAGCTTTTCTTCCAAGAAAACAACTCATACAGAATAAGTCAAGACTTGAATTGAAGTGACTCAGTAAACATGAAACACTAGAAGACAGCATTAAATGACCATTGCCTGAGACTAAGTTGTGACAAAAATTGTGAAAATGGCCGACAGTAAGAAAGAAATATCACTAAGCTTGAAATAAAAGGAAACCTTCAACATCATGATAGTGCTTTGGTTAAGGCACTCGCACTTCCTAGAACGTAACTATCATTATCCTGATTGCTTCAGAGAAGTTGTGCTGTGCTGTGCTGTACGTGCTGTGTGTCCACTGAAGGGTAATGTATTCAGTGTTCAGGCACTTGTGTGGGTCACTTTATTATCTCTGCAATGTTCCAAACAAAACTTGGAAGTTTATCCTATATATATGCACAATCAGTGTTTCCAGAAAATATCCATACCCCCACCAGTAAAAGTCTCTGTTACGAGCCTAGGAAGGCCCATCAGGCCAGCGCTTATCTCCGGTTTCCATAGCATCAAACAACTAGGAGCATTTCTACAGTGAGTCGCAGGGTTACCCCCCAGCATTTCGCCGGTACCCATTTATACACCTGGGTGGAGAGAGGCACTGTGAGATTTTTTTCAAAGACGCCGCCACAAATCGTGCCAACAAGTCACACCGTGTAAATTGGCCTTAAAACAGGACGGTATTCTTTTCCCAAAAGCACATTCAACTGAAATGAGAATAACATAGAACGAAAACAAAGCCGCTATTACTCACCACCAGTCTTCCCTGAGGCAACAATGCGTACGTAGGATCGAGTAGGATTCGTTAGTCATTTTATGCTTGGTGAATGCTAATAATTATTGTAACGCTTACCTAACAGTTTACAATCCAGCTTAAAACATCAGTTACCAGTTACATTTATTTTTATTTATGAGTTGGCCATCTGTTCTTTTAAGTTTTCTTGGGTTTTTGAGTGTTCTCATAGTTTGGATAATCCAGAGCGCTGGGGGCTTTTGTCTACTTGGAAAAATGGAAAATCTAGGGAGGTGGGGGAGTCCCTAAAGGAATTTCCCTCCGTAGTAAGCGTATGGATATTTCCTGGAAACACACAATACAGACCACTGCATAGTCTAACTCCCTGAATTTAAACTATTCTGATTGGAATGTGCGAGACATACTCTGTGTTTGATAACAGAACATAGAACAAACAAAGTTTAAAGTTTGTCTGACTTGTATACATATAAAGAGAAGCATTCACTTAATCCACATGTACTAAATCATCTTTCAGAATAGTAATTGGGAGAACACTTTAAATAGCTTTTCAGTTCAGGCAAATGGACTTCATCTTGGGAAAACAGCTTTTCAGTTAGCACAAATTCTCTTCTGCAAACAGGCTCAATCGTGCAAAAAAGAGTACAATAATTGTAGTGGTAGTAGATTATTTAAAATTGCATTTCACTATTAAGTTACTCACTGTGTCTGGCTGATTGCATAGGCGGTGGATCAAAAGCATGAATAAATACCACTTTATTACCTTGTACGTGAAGATGCTCTACATACCCTGTGGAGTAATAATTATTGAAACAATAAAATAACTGCTTAAAACCTTAAAGTGCCACTACAACGAAAATTTTAGGTTTTCTTTTCAAATTTTTCAACTTCAATTAGTCAATATGTTCAAAATAATACAATGCATTTAAATTTGGAACTATAGAAGTGATCGAGATAAGTCAGGAAATAGCCAGCCAAAAACCGCTAAAAATCTGTCCGCCATGATAATACTCGGACGGCATTGGAGAAGCCTGCGATTATTTTGTAAGCCATCTTCACGCAAGACTTGGCTCGTGACGTCATATGCGCATCAAAATCTAAAGAAAAAAGGACATGCAAAATTTTCATTGTAGTGGCACTTTAATTAAGGCGCACCACATGGATGACTTGTACTGTTAAATATAAAATGAATCTTAAAACTGAGATAATAAGAGAAAAGTCCACCACAAATGAAGCCAGAGTTTAACCTATTGACGCCCAGGGGTTCGCCATTGACGCGTAAAATCGTCTGGCCTTAGACAGAGTAAAATACTAAGTCTGGCCGGTTTCGGCTGGTTTGGACGTCAAAGGGTTAATTAACTACCTACATGTACATTATTTACACTTACATTTAAAGTGCAAAGTGTGATCAAATGATCGAAACATGTAGTAACATTTTTCTTTCTCCTTCAAATTTTGGAAATGTCTTTGATTAACGACCGATCTCAAAGAATTTTAAGCTTCAATTTTGAGTGGAATAAATGTTTAGTCTAGGTCATTTTTGTATTTATACCAATCAGGTATTATTTACGTTCAAAGCTGACCAGTTGTGCCTTTGAGAACTGGATCTATGAAAAAGTGACTCGATCACTGGTTCAAACTTGTATTGTGCATGCAGCTAACTGGATAATTGCAACACACAAGTTGGAAATCCCAAAACCCTGTGTTGCATAATACTAAGTCACCCACAAAATCACATAGTGACACTGCATTGTGTGTTTGATGTGTCTTTCTCCTAGTCTGTCCAAGCTCTCTCAAGATAGTAGAAATAAACTATGACTCCTCAGAATTCAGCTAGTGACTGTTTGGTTAACAAATTTTTGAGATCCAAAGAAAAAAAGAGAATATTTTTGACCAACTGGTCAAGAGTAGCGTTTCCATTTACTAGCTCGATCTAAATAATATTTTAATTTTGTGTTTTTGCTGTCAACAGCAGTTTCATTGTGCTTGTCTGAAAATGACTATAATATTAAATTTAGATTTTAATTGTTTTACATTTTCGTGCTCAAGTCTGAGCCACAATCGAACCTTGATAAGTAGAGCATAATATGTTAATTCACCCAACTTCTACGATAGCGGCCCGGGTACTACTCTGTCATCCCACATTGCTCTCGTTTAGTTTCCTTGCCACTCCGTAACAAGAATCAGTGACATTAAAGACATGTATTTGTGAAATGGATGAACTCCTATCTATGACCAGGAAACTAAACGCTAAGGAATCAACCACTGGCAAAGCAATCAACGACAAGCGTCCTACTTTGCCATAAAGACGAGTACCTTCGCATCACCTTGACCGCCATCTTGTTTTTCCAATATTCACGGCACCACGCGGAGAGGACCAAACACCAACCACGAGGACAACAAAAAACACAAAGGACCTCCCCGGCACACACAAGACAACAATGCCAAAATACCAGTGCCCGTTCCCTGAATGCACATACGAAACGGAAGACGTCAAAGATGAACTCGCTGCCGTGTTGCTATCGGTCCACTCAACTGGCACACACATCGTTTCACCGGCCAGTGCTGCACCGGCCGCCGCCAAAGTCGAAAAAATCCGATGATCCACAGTATCTGCTGCAGGATCCAGCGAGGAATGGTCATATTTTCTAACTTTCTGGCAGGACTACGTCGAGGCGACTAAAGTTACGGGCAAAGACAGGGTCATACAACTACTCGAATGTTGCAACGAACAGTTACGCAAGGACCTCACAAGGAACACCGGCGGCTCGCTAACAAATAAAACTGTGGACGAAGTTATAGCAGCTATTAAAAAACTCGCTGTGAGAGAAGAGAATACAATGGTTGCCCGAGTCCAACTCCACAACATGAAACAGGGCTGGGACGAAACAATACACAGTTTTGGCGCCCGCCTATGTGGGCAGGCTAGCGTGTGCAAGTTCACCATTAAATGCCTACCTGCGACGCGTACGTCAACTACACTGAGAATATCCTCCACGATGTACTTACACGTGGCCTTGCAGACAGCGAAATTCAGCTGGACCTGTTAGGTGACAAGAACCAAGATATGGCATTAGAAGAAGTTTTTCAATTCGTTGAAGTGAAAGAGGCCGGCAAACGGTCTGCCGGGCGCCTTTCAGATACCCTCGGGGCCAATGCAGCCAGAAGTCAATATCGTCGTGGCAAGCAGGAGGAACTGAAACAGTGCAAGGCTGCAAACAACAACGAGCCGTGCACTTATTGCGGCCGACGAGGCCACGGCAAGAATGCCGCACCCAAGGTCAAGAAAACTGCCCGCCCCGCGAACGGCGTGTTATGTGACCATTGCAACCGACCTAACCATTTTGAGACAGTATGTCGCAGCAAGACCAACCCGAGAAACCAACCACCAGACCCCTCGGGTAGTTCACATGGTGAAGCCGAGGGCGCTGTATTTGATGCTCTCTGCACTGCAACCAGCCTCAACCAGGATCGGGTTAGCAACATCATCTCATTATTAGATCACCACCTGTACAACCACCTAAATGATCGCTGGGTACGCAAAGCCTCTAAGCCCCAGCCATTCATCACACTCACCGCCACAGTCAACCCAGCCGACTACACTGCCTTGGGATACAAGCCTATCACCGCTCAACCCAAAACCATACGCCTCTCTGCGATGGCTGACACCGGCTGCCAGAGCTGCCTAGCCAGCATGAAAGTGATCCACCGCCTTGGCCTACGTGACACTGACCTGATCCCAGTCACAATGCGAATGCACACTGCAAATAACAATGGCATAACAATTCTTGGTGCCGCCATCATGCGCTTTTCTGGTACCTCTCCATCTGGCCACACCCTTGAAACCCGACAAATAGTCTACGTGACAAGCCACTCTGACCAGCTGTTTCTCAGCCGAGAGACCTGCACAGCGCTGGGCATGATTTCCGAGCAGTACCCTACTGTAGGTGAAACCTTCCAGGCGCACACTGAGATTGGACAGGACACGGCCACCAACGGCGCAAGCCATTTTCCCCAGGCTGCCACATCACCTATACAGGTTCCATTCCCGGTTCTGCCGAGACTGGAATATTTGGCGACCTTCTTTCCCGCTAAAGTTCACTCAGTACCAGCATGCATGGACTGCTTAGAAGCGGCTGCAATTTGCACCTGTATATGCTTCCAGTCCGCTGGGGGTAAATTGATCATTGTAAAGCGCCCTTGAGACGTTAGTGATAAGGGCGCTATATAAATGCACCACTTTACTTTACTTTTTTTTTTACCTGAGAGTGCACATAGCACGCCTTGCACCTGCCCACACCGCCAGAAACCACCGCCCCGGCCAACACAACTACCCTTCCCAGCAACTGAGGCTAACAGGCCGCACCTGCAACAATGGCCTCTGGACTATTACAGCACCAGTACATTCAATACCTGTGAGCACCAGCCACTACCACTGATGGAGAGTGTCCCTATGAGGCTCATGGTCGACCTTGAGCCGGTACCAGTAGGTGAACCAGTGACATGGTGCCACCGCATGGTTGTTTGTGTGGAAAGAACAGACTTCCAGGCACTCAATCTTCATGCCACACGTGAAACCCACCACACACAGAGCCCATTTCATCAAGCCCGCTCTATACCCAGTCACAAAAGGAAGACTGTCTTTGACTGCTGGAACGGCTACTACAGCGTACCCCTCCACCCAGACGACCGCCACCTCACCACGTTCATCACCCCGTGGGGGCAATATCGATATAAAACCGCACCCAGGGATACATAGCATCCGGTGATGGCTACTCAAGATGGTTTGATGAGATCGTTGCCCATGTCCCTAACAAGACCAAATGCATTGACAACACGCTACTCTGGGCAGACAACCTCAGTGTGAGCTTCTGGCAGGCAGTTGATTGGCTGGATATTTGCAGACACCACGGCATCACCCTTAACCCGGACAAGTTCGTCTTCGGTGCAGACACTGTCGAGTTCACTGGCTTTGAAATCACCAATGACACTGTGCGCCCATGCAGGAAGTACCTCGATGCCATTTGCAACTTCCTGACACCTGCCAACATCACTGATGTGCGCTCCTGGTTTGGACTCATCAACCAGGTGTCGTACGCCTTTGCTGCCACTGACCGCATGCTGCCATTTCGCCAATTACTGACACCTGGTGCACCCTTTGTCTGGGATAATGACCTGAACAACTTGTTTGAGGAATCTAAATCAGTGATCATCGATGAAATTGAAGAGGGTGTCCGCATATTTGACAAATCCAAACCCACCTGCCTCGCCACAGATTGGTCCAAGACCGGCATCGGATACTGGCTCTTTCAAAAACACTGCCGATGCCCCACAAACACGCCTTTCTGCTGCCGTACAGGCTGGAAAACAACATTGGTCGGAAGTCGCTTCACTGCAGCTGAATCCTGCGACTCTCCAATTGAGGGGGAGGCCGTCACCGTCGCCGATGCCCTCAACAAAGCCAGATTCTTTGTCCTTGGCTGCAGTGACCTGACTGTTGCTGTGGATCACAAGCCCCTGCTCAAGGTGCTTGGTGACCGATTCCTCTAGGACATTCGAAACGCTAGACTCGTAACCTCAAGGAGAAGACCCTGCATTATAGATTCAGAATGGTATACATCCCTGGGGTTCAGCACAAAGCAGCTGATGCCGTATCCCGCCACCCTACTGGCCCAAAAACCCCAGAAATGCTGATCCTACCAGATGACATCGCCACCACCAGTGATTCACCTACCCCACCCCCACCTGATCCACACCAGTGTTCATTCCTGGATCACATCCGCTGTGACAAGCCGCGGCTTGCATCATGCTCCCTTGCAATCGATGACCAGCTGGCATCATCAGCTTCATCAGCACTGCGTACTATAGCAGTCACATGGGACAGGGTCAAAGTGGCGACAGCGAGCGACCGTGATATGGTACACCTGATGTCCATCATTGAGTCTGGCTTCCCAAACTTCCGCCATGAGCTGCCACCCGTACTCCGGGAGTATTATCAGTTCCGTGACCACCTCTACACAGTAGACGGCGTCATCCTCTACAAGGACAGAATAGTCATACCACCTTCACTCTGCCAACATGTCCTGTCTGTCCTCCACTCAGCACATCAGGGTGTGACTTCCATGACTGCCCACGCAGAAACCACCATCTTCTGGCCAGGCATCACCCCCGCCATTACCGCCTCACAAACAAACTGCTACCACTGCAACCGCATGGCACCTTCCCGACCCAGCGCGCCACCCTCTCCTCCCCTTCCAGTGCGTATGCGCTGATTTCTTCCACTACAAGGGCATCCACTACCTCGTTGTAGTTGATCGCTACTCAAACTGGCCCATCATTGAATGCGCAACTGAGGGCTCCCAAGGCCTGATCTCCTGTTTACGCCACATATTCACCACATTTGGCATTCCTGACGAGTGTGCGACGGATGGTGGCCCCGAATTCACTGCTGCTGTTACATGCCAATTCCTGAAAGACTGGGGTGTGCACCACCGCTTGTCATCGGTGGCATTTCCACACTCAAACTGCAGGGCAGAAGTTGCTGTAAAAACTGTCAAACGACTAATCACTAATAACACCAGCCCCACTGGCAGCCTCAACACAGATGCACTACAACGCGCCATCCTCCAGTACCGCAACACTCCTGACCCTGACACAAAGTTATTCCCAGCCCAGTGCGTATTTGGCTGACCAATCCGGGACTTCATACCCATCCTGCCAGGTCGATACATCCCTCATCCCACATGGCGTGACACCCTCGCCGCAAGAGAGGAAGCGCTACGTAACAGGCACATGAAAACAGCTGAGCGGTGGACGAAACACACTAAGTGACTCTCACCCCTGAGGGTTGGCGATCATGTACGTATCCAGAACCAGACAGGTCCGCATTCCACCAAATGGGACAAGACAGGCGTTGTTATTAAAGCCCGACAGTTTGATCAGTACAATGTGTGAATAGATGGTTCCGGCAGGGTTACACTACGCAACCGCAAGTTTCTGCGGCAATACGTGCCCGTGCAGACACCGCCACCCAAGCGAACCGTCGACGATGACCTCCGACACATCTCCAGGCCGCTGTTCCAGCCTACCACCACACCACCCTCCCTGCCAAGCCTAGCCAGTACACCAGCTGCCCCACCACATGCTCAGTTACCAGCTCCAGCCACCAGTGACCCCATGGCACAAGCAACCCCGCCCTGCCCCAGCCACAAAATACCAGCCCCCGAACCTGCATCCCCAACCCCACCAGTCCCACCCTCCTTGGATGTTCCTGCTTCTCCCCTGCCTACAACTGCCAGCCCAACTACCCCTGTTACATCTTCCCCTGCGGGTCAGCCACCACCAAAGAAGCCGCCCCTAGCCGTGCGGAGATTGCTGGATTACAAAAAGAAATGCCTCCTGGAACTATGAACAGTACATGATAAAAACTTTGGCTGATGAACATCTTGAGCAAATCAGTGACACATTGACTGTCAAAACTTTCCTTTATTTTTGTTGTTGTGTTAGATTACAGCTGTATCTTCAGCCATATCAGTCTTTACTGCCCCTCTTCCAAAAACTCGGTATTCCTCCTCAGGAACATTAAAGACTTGGGGGGAGATAGAGAATAATATGTTAATTCATCCAACTTCTAAGATATGGGCCTGGGTACTACTCTGTCATCCCACGTTGCTCTCGTTTAGTTTCCTTGCCACTCCGTAACAAGAATCAGTGACATTAAAGGCATGTATTGTGAAATGGATGAACTCCTATCTAATAAGATTATGCCAAACTCTTTGATCATGCATTAGTCCTGGCTAGAGTCTACATCAGCAACTAGCTTTATTTATTTAACTAGTAATATTGACTGTGGTCATCCTCTACTTCTATGAATAGTTCACTTAAATTATACCAGAAAAAGGATGGAAGAAAAAGAAAAAACTCTTTCACACACCAGGTATAATCATTAAGCAATTATCATACAACATACTGTCAGGCAATTAGTGATCGTGACAAAATTTCACTTAAAATAAACAGGAAAATTAAAATTCATTTTGCTTATCAAAGACAATGATCAATAAAATAATTATCATCATGATGGTAAATTACATTAGTCAGAGCTGACAATGTTCAATTTTAAGATTTCATTCATAATATTTTTTTGGACCATATACTGTAGGTAGTTTTTAAGATTCTTCATCGCTGCCATGTTGGTGGATTAAAATAAAAGATCTTGCAATAGCTCCTTTCACTTACAAGTTCACAAGCAATAATAAACTATTGTTTTCTACTGTGCATCTTCACTTTTTCTTTTATAAGAACCTTTTTATAAGAACGTTGAGGCTGAGATTAACCAAAGTTTTTAGAACATATTAAGAACATTCCTCAGGCTGACAGTCGATTAAGAATGTTTTGCTGATTTTATTTTAAACGAAAGCATAAAATAAAGTTAAATAAAAGTAAATTAACTCAAATGTACTCAAAGGGAATATTTTGTCTAAAAAAATGGTTTTCTTATTGCTTGAGACAAATTTCAGTTTTGTAAATTTAAGAACACCTTAACAACGTTTTCAGCTTCACACCGCAAAAATACATACACCTGTAACGCTCAGCCTTAGGTCCAAAATCAGACGTTCTTATAAAAAACAGTGCATTCTCAAAAATTATGCCACAGACAAAATTGATAGAGATATCTTGAAAGAAAAGATAAAAACCTTTTTTAAGTGCACTGATCATTATTCAAACAGCACTTTATTCTTCACTATTTTAATATATTTGCTTTTGAATTTTAGTGATATTTAATCTTGGATTAAATTTGCTGAAAGTATATGACTCCGTTCCTTAAAGAAATTTTTTGAAGATGGCTCAGAAATTGCTATTAATTCATGAAATGCTGTTATAATTTTTTTCCTGGTATCTTGTAAACATTTCACACTCGGATATGGAATTTCCCAATTATTTTTAAAATGCAAGCGTGCCCTTTTCATGCGACAGGAAATATGCAGAAATAATTAATTCCATATTGCTCTTTAAGTTACCAAAGCGAGAGTATGTTCTGCGAAACAATAAAACGACACGTAGACTTTTCTTGTGGTTAATAAAAGATTAAGTTTGACATCGTGCTCAGATTTACATGATTGTATTTTTAAATTGAAGTTTACTCAAGGAAGACAATAATTATTGTCGCGTGTTGTACTATCTCGAGGGTCACGATCCTCTTATTAAAGTGAGAAAGATCAGCAAATATCCGCAGGTCTAACCACATTTATTCGAAGAAAAAAATGACTGTTTAGTAACTCACAAACTGTTTTCGGACATGTTTACTGTATATAATGAACATTCACCTTTAAGCTATAAGCACAAATTACACCTCCAACTGGAGGCATAATTAAGGTGAACATCACTTACTTATATTTCAGTATTTAAGAGTTCGTTTGTCCAAAAGCGATATCATTAAGGGCATATTTGCGTCTCAGCAAAGATTTTTTTATGATCTTTGATCATGATGCAATGACTGGACACTTCGCAAACTAACACAGATTTTAATATTACAGTTAAGGAAAAAGTTAAGTCTTCTTTTGGACGAAATCTCTACAAAATCGTGAAGAACGACCAAATACTTACAGTTAACGGCACGTTCACTGTTTTTGCTCCCATCAAGGGGTATGAGAACTACACTTGCTGAACTCATAATATAACAATAATCATCGACCAACAGGAACGTATATTTTTGTCGTAAATGTGTTTGTGTTCATATTCTGCCAATCAAGCCAATATACGTCGAAATGTATTATGGGGATTTAGGGTTTAACTAGATCCGTGAATTCGATTGGTTTTTGTTTTCTATACAGTAACAATCACCAATCAAAATACTCGATAGAAGCACCATAAAGTTTGCGTAATCGTAGTGTTCCCTCGAATATCTTAATCTCGGCGAAACAGGTACTTCCCTTTGGTCGGTTGTAACGTTATAGCATGGCTGAAAAGAGAGTAATCTTGTTTGCTCTAGACGGCAGCGAAAACGCTCAAAACGCTCTCAATTGTAAGTGTAACTCTATTTGTTAATTGTGATGCTTGTGTGGGCATGCCGGGACCTTTGACAATTTATGGGATGTGGGTGTGAAACGTTTGGAAATGTACTAGTGTACCACTGTACTAGTGGAGTAGTGTAGTTTTAAATCTAACAGTTCAGGTAGTTTATTTTACACAATGCAATAACTTAACCAAGATCTGGGCGGCTTTACAATCTACTTTGCGCAATGTACCTTAACACATGTCTTGGTCTGTTGGTGCATGCATAAGGCCCTTGACATGCAACATTACTGTTACTTTCCAACCTTCCTTCGTACCTCGTATTGCCCACAAACTTATTTGGCCGATTCGACAACTTTGTTGAAAGATTTGTTTATTCTGAATATCCTAACTTGCAAATCAAAGCCACTGTGGGAAGCGGAGCAAAGAGAATTTAAATAATTTAATATTGAACTTTCGTCATTTGCATACATATACAAGAGGCTCTAGAATTTTGATGCAAGGGTGACGTCATGTCGGTGGAACAATACAAATTTCATCACAGATAGTGAAAACTGGACTCAATACATTTAGTTAATATTGTTACTTTTGAAAAACTAAATTACATGAACTCTTGGAAGTGGGTTGAGTGACTCTTGGAATGCAATTTTTTGTAAAGGTTATTTTTAGGCAACAAGGGGATACTTGTGTGACTGATTAGAATGATTTCCAAACAGGTCCCCACTGTATTATGCATGCAGAGTAAATTAATTATGCACATGTACTCTGAACCAATGATCAAATATGCACATTTGGCCAATTTGTACTGATGGAACAAAAAAAAGAATTTCATTTTCCTCCCCTCCCCCTTTCTGTTTTTATTCTCTTTTGGTCACAGCTTTCCCATTCTGTACTCCTTAACATCCTGTCCTTAAGTTCCAAATTTATTCCCCCTTTTGTCACTTGCGGCATGCCTTGAATTCTGATCCATTGTAAATCTCTGCATTAAGAGTTCAGGTCAACAATTTACACATTTACACAATTACATACATGCCTTGTGCCTAGCACCTACAAAACAGAGGTTACAGGTCGGAGAGTCCTGTTTTACCACAACTGAAAAAAACCCATCCCTTTATTGATAATAATGATATATAATAAAATATTATTGAAACATATACAAACCCATGCACAGTATATAGTATTACGTAGTTAAACACGTGGTATTATATTTTTTTGACATGGACTAGGGAGTTTACAATGTCTTAAAAAATGTTGTTCAGGGCTGTAGTTAAATGGTTGAGCTAAGTACGAGTTAGTCTCCCACACAGAGCATGCGAACTAGAAATCAGAAGGTCATAGATGTAAGTTGCACTCCTGGACAGCTCTTACTACATTTTTTTCTGGAGTAGATGCAGGTTTCCTTTCTGTGAATACACAGCTTAATAAATTGGCTTCTACTTAATAACATCTATGTCCACTCAAAAACTGCATCCCCTTTAACTGGGAGTGAGACTAATAAATTTTACTCTATAGTAACTGTTGTGAATGGGGTTAACTGTTACTGTGTGTTGCAGGGTACTTTACAAAGTGGAGAAAAGATGGTGATGAGTTGCATGGATTTTGCGCTTGGGAACATGCTTATCTTGCTACTTTCAGTTTGTCAGGTAATGATCAGGCCCTAGTTGTTCAAAGGTTGGATAACTTTATCCCGTGGATTAAAGCCACCATCCAGAATAATAAAATAAAATATTCTTGGTTTTCATATGATGTCATGTCAAAGTTAAAAAATAAGGAATTATCAATCCTTTTGAGATTTTAGTTTAATTAGTTATTAGAACAGCTGAAGACGCACCTTTTCACAAATTTTCAGTTTGATAGGGCTTTTCGTCTTGTGATGAAGCAAGGTTGAATTTCAAAGCTTTTGCCTGACACAATATTAAAATGGAGGCTGGGAATGCTGTCACGTAGGTTAAAAAAGAGACTTATCTGCTGAGATTTTGCAATCTGAGCAGGCCTTGTATGAGAATAAGTACTCATATAGATGTTTAGGAACTCTCAGAAGATGACTGCAGGCCTTTTGTAGCAAAACTCAATGACATAAAAATTGTTTTGAATTTCTTCAAAATGTTTAAACTGATGTGGGCGGGGCAGTCACTTAATAATTCGGGCCCATTCCACAGATCAGTGTTTTTCGTAGTACTTCATGTTAAACGTTGGTCAAGATTTTCTTACATGCCTTTTAACTAGATGTGTTAAGAGTGTGCATATTCACAGTTAGGAGGGCAAATACTAAATCTCTGCTGAGATACAAATTGTCAGATAGTGATTTATCCTCCGGATAAAGTTTATATCAATGCTTAGAACAACTGGTTCTGTTTTACAAAACAGCAATATCAGCTGGTATTTTTAAGCTGGGAGCATTTGCATAACTTTATGGTTTCAGTATACCCCAAATAACAACCTCATGTTGTGATTGCTCCATGGTCACACGTTTCTTAAAAACCCCAATAAAGTATATATTTTCTGAAATAAAAGGAAAGAAATAAAAACCTTTGCTAAAAATAGCGATCATTTTCCAAAAGTATGTAGTTTCGCAAATTGAGTTTGTTTCCGGTCAGAATTTAACCGGAGAAAGCGAGCGGCATCGCTACCTTTTCTTTACACTGTGATCTAAAAAACTGTGTCAGGGAATTTTGATTAATTGCCTGGTTTGTTTTTTATACGCTGTTAAACTGTAAGTTTAAATTATAAAACATGCATTAGCTTTGCTTAAATACTCCTTACTTTCGAAGGAGGCAAAAACTAAAAATTCCCCAACATTGTTTTTTTGCCACATTATCTGGCAACACTCTTGCCAAATTTCAGCGAAAAAGGATGAAAACTTGGTGAAAACAAACTGGAAACGTGCACCTCATTCAATGAAATTTTAGTTTTGAGAAATAAAGCAAAATACACTTTAGGGCATTTTTCTGGTGTAGGGAGATTAGATCTCAAAACGTGTGAAAAGTAATTACCTGTTGATCGATAAAGTGAGGGCTCTTCTTACATAAACAATAGCAATTTATCTTGCTCAGATTAAATCGCGCGAAGCAAAGGAAAACGTGCTGTGCTTCTATCACGTGACTTTTAATGGCAGTTCAATTGATAATGAAACTTTTTGACAGCTTCTCATTAGAATCATTTTTCCTTTATAAGAAACCTTTTTTGCGGGACTTTTTGCAATGAAATGAACTCAATGAGATGTACCCGGAAATATCAAGAACTAGAATTTGGCAAAATTATCAATTTTGGGGTATACTGATGCCTTAACTTTTCCTGTCACACAAATGATTTCAGGAACAAAACAGACTACTTGTGTTCTACTAGTTTTCAAGTTAAGAGCTCTTTCTGTTTACATGTGTAGTCTTGTGTAATGCATACATGTATAGTGTTGGTTTTTTATACAGTGTAGCTCCTCCAAATCTAAGTCAGTATTTCTAGAGATATTTAATAGGCAAGTCACTTAAGAAGTCTTATATAGTAATGTTACCCTTGTTTGGCAGCTCCTTTTAAGCTACCAAGTGATGAATGGCAGAAAGTTGTGAATGAAACCATAGAGCGTGTTAACAAAGTGAAGTCTCAGTTTGAAAAAGCATGCCAACAATACAAGGTGAGCTTACATGTATAACCATATTTAAGAGAGGCACTTAAAGGGAGACTAGTGTCCAAGTGCATAGCTAGGGGCCGGGAAGTGCTGGGGTGCTCCTGACCCCCACCCCCCCCCCCCCCCCTACCCTCTTTGTAAGCCTTTTTTAAAAAGCAAACAACCTACAATATTCAGGTGGCAAAAACGCCACAATCTGGTGAGTACCCCCCTTTTGAAAAGTCCTGGCTATGCCCCTGGTGTCTGAGTCTTATATGTGCCAGTTATCTCTCATAATACTATTTTTGACAACAAACTACTCAGCTTTCGTTGCATGAGATAGTGTTAGTGAGATTAACTCCTCGGTGATATGTTTGGAGTCATCGGTGATGGGCTCCTCATGTGCAGACTGTTTAACCCATTGACTCCCAGGGGTTCCCATTGACGAGTAAAATCGTCTGGCATTAGACAGTGAGAGTAAAATACTAACTCTGGCCATTTTAGGCCGGTTTGGGCATCAAAGGGTTAATTAATGGGGACATAGTTTTCCAGTGAGTGATTAACCCATGATTGACTCCCAGGGGTTCCCCGTTGACAAGTAAAATCGTCTGGCGTTAGACAGAGTAAAATACGAAGTCTGGCCAGTTTGGGCGTCAAAGGGTTAATCCAAAGAACTTCAATTTTGGTACTTGAACCCTAACCCTAATGTTTTCGTCAGTGGGGGTGGTCCAAGTGTCAATGGGTTAACCAAACCTGGTGAAATGGCAGAAATGACACAGCTTATAATGGTCTCACCATCTGCAAGAAAAAAAAGTCTGCTACGAGCGTCGGTAGAAGGCCCACCAGGCCGGTGCTTATCTCCAGTTTCTGTAGCATGAAGTGACTAGGAGTATTTCTACTCCCGATGGGATGCTAGTCCATCGCAGGGTTACCCCCAACATTAAATTCGCTGGTACCCATTTATACACCTGGGTGGAGAGAGGCACCATGAGAGTGAGGTGTCTTGCCCAAGAACACAACACAATGTACCCGGCCAGGGCCCCGACCCGGACCACTCGATCCGGAGTTGAGCACTCTAACCTTGAGGCCACCTCGCCTCTCTCGCCATCTGCAACAAAGGAAATATTCTCCAAAATGTGTCATAGTGCAGAAGCTTCTGTTTTATGACAACTACTTTGAATTTAAAGCAAAATAACAATGAACCAAATTAACAAACAAAATGGAATCTGCATACTCAATACAACCATTTTCAGACTCTGCACATTTCCTTTACCTTTTTTTACAATTTTACCTTTTCCCATCTCCTGAAAATAAAAAAAGGAACTGACTGTACAAAACTGCATGTTTTTGCAATGGTAGCCTCTTGTTCTCACAAGGACTCCTTCCATTTGCATGCACCAAAAACAGGGCAGTAGCTATATAGAGGGAACTCAGATGGGCCATTGGCTCAGCAGTAACATCCTTGTTTAGGACACTTGTGGAGGAAGTGTAAATTTCAAAGTCATTAATTTTGTAAAGCTTAGATGTGTAGCTTTAAAGCTTTTGATGCCACTTACATTTCAGCCAGAACATTCAGTTGCACTTTTTAGAAGTCTTAATTTAAAGTATTATTAATTTTGTTGTGCTTCAGGTCAAAGGCCACTTTAAGGAGAAAAACTGTAAACCTGGAGAGGGAATTTGTGCTGCAGCCGAGGAAGTCCATGCTGATCTAATTGTGATGGGCACCCGAGGATTAAGCTCACTTCGGCGTACAGTCCTTGGCAGTGTCAGTGATTATGTCTTGCATCATACTCATATCCCAGTTGCAGTGGTGCCCACACCCCCCCAAAAGCCTGCCAGTGACTAATTGCAGAAATTCTGCATAGGGAACTATGTAGAGTTTTCTTTTTTAGAATTAAGTGTTTTTTGAAATTTTAGGGCTACAGGTATTGTAATCTCTTGTGGTACAAAAGCTTCATGCTACATAATTTTAGAAGTCTGGGTCTGTAGGCAATCTTATTGGAAATTCTGACTACAAACAGGCAAGAAGCCCTGTTAATTAAATTCATAAGCACCTATGGCACATTATTTAGCAATGATAGTAATAGGCTCTAAAGAGTAGAGTATCACCTTGGCAATCGTGTGCACTTTCAGCCTTCTCTTTTTTTGTAACAAAAAGATTAAAAAGAAATTACAGGTTTTGCCATTTGGCATAACAAGGTTTTCCAACAGACTGTTTGTGTCCTGTTTTTAAGTACTGGTAATAGCCCTAAAGCATCCGACACTGCTGACAAAAAAAATTGGCTACTTTTTCTGTAAATAATTGAAAAAAAAAATTAAGGCAGATTGTTTCAAACATAAGATTGAAACTCATTTCGACAATGGCAACATGAAGATGTCTACACATGATCATCAATTTAGCTTTTGCAAGGTTGCATTTGGAGGGCTCTTTTAAAAATGGTGTGCCCGCAAACACCCTAGAGAAAGGAGCTGTTATGCCCCTCATTAATACTTACTGGTTTACAACAATAATAATATCATTATGATTCCATGAGTGCGTGTTGGATATTAGGTGGTAGACAGCCAACCAGGTGTCTAGTGCTGAGTTGGCTATAACCAGTCTCTTTTCTTATGCAGCCGTTCTTCAGATGTCCCGCAACGATGCTTATTTTATTGAATTTGTCATTAAATCCTGAGCGCTTGTACCTTTGGACCAACCGATAATCAATGAGATAACTGATAATCGACGACCGATAGCAGTATATGAGCTGAAATCCGAGATTAACTGAACCAATCAGAAAGCTGGAAATGCAGTATCGAGTCGAAAATCTAATAAAATCTGTTATTCTTTTGAAACCCCTGGTTAGTCCACTAAGGAGAAGTTGTGGGCTCTCGATATTAGTAAAATCCTTACTTGTAACCTCTTTAAGACGTGATTGTGGTTGGGTTTTTGCCAGGAAAAAAATTATTTGTACGTGGCAAAGAAAATCTAACCGTTGGAACAAAAGTCATTAACATAAGTGGTGGGTTTCGACTTTGAGCTATCCAATTAGTAACTAAATGAAACATATTTCGAATGATTTTATGGATTTTTAGAAACTTGTCAACTAACTGTGTGAACAAAGTTCATTGATATAAGTGGTTTTATGTTGGCGAATTTTGTTGGCAACAGTTCGCAAGTTTGCAAATACCTATAAAATGATTCGAAAGTTGGACTCCAAGCACAAAACTTTCAGTTTTAGCCTTCCACAAAATCCTAGAAATCCTTGAGGTATGATTTAAATAGTACATTATCCCGAGCCCCCAAAACGTCCTCTATTGCTTAAATTGTTTATTGTAAATAAAATTTAAGATGTTTATATATTCGAAGATAATATAAATGGTTCTTAATACCTTCAAATACGGAACAAAGCTAGTGTAAACCTTTGGTTTTCAACCAAACCGCCACAAATTCGCAATTTATCAAAGTTTGTCTCCGCCATGATTTATTCCCCCTCGTGGAAACGTAACATGAAATCGAGGCTAGTGATCAATTTCCCCATCCCCTATAAGTGGTGATCAAATACCCCACCCCCGGGAAGACTAAGATGATCAAATTCCCTCCCCCTGGCAAGAAAATGCGTCAAATGCCCGGGGTATGCCCGGGGGGTGGGGATGTTGAAGCTTCGATTTGACTAGTACATTAAGGGCCCACAGACGGATTTTTCGCGCGTTTCTAAGGAAGTGAAATGTTACTTCCGGTAACTGACGTCATCATATCATCAGCTGACAAGAAAACCCATTCACAAGCAAAAGCCACCGCACAAACTGTTGTTTCCATAGAAGGTTTTCCTCGCCCTTCCTCGCGCTCGTTCTCAGATCAACTGCGCATGCGTAAACGAACTGACTTCCGGTTTGAGAAAAAAGCTAAATTTCCGGCGGTTTTAAATTAAATTATTATTTTATTTTACATGCCACGTTTCACCCCCAAATACAGAATATAGCTAAGCATTGATTTTTTAAAATCGTCTTTTTTGAAAAAGTTATGGGTATTTCAGTATCGTTTATGTCTTTAAAAAGAACATTTTTCAAAATAAAAAGAAAACCATGCTTGGCTGGATGCAAAAACGAATACAAATTATCAAACCATCGATTAAATACCCAAATTGCGTAGCACGGAGACAAATTTAGAGCTTTCTTTTATTGGTCACGTGACCATGAGCGTGGTATGATGACGTCATATTTAGGGTCATTGGCTTACAAAAGTTGGAAACTGACCAAAATAATGCCAAATTCTCTCAAATTACTTAACCATTACATCCTTAGCAACGCACCCCAAAAAATACGTCATTGTACGTAATTGATCGAGGTCATCGTACCCATTCTCAATGAACTTCACTGAATACTCCAGCAAGTTAATTTCTTTCAACCACTTACTAATACAACAGCACATACCTTCGCACGATTTCTTCATCCACATTCATTACCTGGATCTCTTCCGAGCTCTTTTTGACTTGCTGGATTGTTGAGCGACCAGGCTGCCGGCCGCGAAAATGGGACTGGGGAGGTGTTTCATAGTGATCATCTGATACAGTGAGCTCATATTTTTGTTCCCTGCTAGAGGAAATCAAGAACCGCCGGCTAGAAATTTTTCTTTATTTACTGGATTCTTATAAAACCTTGTAGACTGCCGTTGCTTTGTCATAAAATTTACCCCCCTCACTTTTCTTACTAGTCTTACTAGTGAAAAATTTACCCCCCCCCCAAAAGGGGCTTGTTTTAAAATTTTAACTCCCTCCCCTCTTAAGCTCTAATATGTGTTTTGTCCACGTACGTTTGTTGTCAATGGTTACACCTTGGGGTTCATTATATGAGTTGCTGGTTAATTTTTAAACTGCCTAAGCGACCGACAAATGATTTCTTTTAAGAATCATTTCCTCACACGTTTTGGGGTAGGGTACCAGGGAGTTCTATTTGCACCAGAGGGCGAGCTTTTCTTGAGCTTTGTTCAGCATTTTTGTGACCTGGTCCACCGATTCTCCAACGCAGTACATGGTAGTATCGTCGGCATACGTTGCGTTGTTGAGTGCTTTCGGTAGATCGCTTGAGTAAAGCGAAGAGTATGGGCCCCAGTACGGAGCCCTGTGGTATGCCGTGTGCAACTTTGGTATTCTCAGAGGGTACACCATTAATTACACTGTACTGTTCCCGTTCAGAAAGATAATCTCTTAGCCATGCCAGTAAGTTTCCCGTAATTCCAAAGTTGTGCTCTAACTTGTGAGGAAACGCAACGAACGCCCTCTGGGAGTGAACATGGCGCCCACAACTAATTTGTTATCAATTTCTCGTCGCCAAATCTCAGTCAGATGTATGAGTAATAACTCTGTGACGAGCGCTTTCGTTGTCCGAGAAAACATGTTTCACCATTATGTCAGCTACGCATCATTCTAAAATTTTGCTGGGTACACTTAGCAAGGAAAATTTCCTATTTCCGTAGGATCATCTCTTTTGAATACAGGTGTTAGTCCATGACCACTTTCCAATTAATGTAGACTCTGCATTCGCGTATGCTTTGCATGAAAAGGCTGGTCAGTGGGGTTAACAACAGCAAGGCCTGCGAGTTTCAATAATTTGAATGATATACCCTCCCGTCCGGTGGCTTTATTATCCTTCAATAATGTTATTTTACGTGTCAATATCGTCGCGAGATAGTCTTGATATCTGATATATACATGGTACAGGTATGGAGCATGAATGAGTGAATGTTTATTTGCCACACAATAATATTAAAAAGACAATCAATAATAAGGATAAAGTCATAATAAAAAAAAAGGATGGATATTAGAATAATTGTGGAGAGGAGACCCCAAGAAAACATCGGGCTTATGAGAGGCCCCCCTCATATGCCTATCATTAATCTAAATAATCTCACGCAATGCTTGTGCGGCATAACTTGGGGTTGTCCAGCATTTAAGTTCTCAGCGATCGTAGAGAAGAAGCAGATCATAAGGCTCGCTTTCACCGTATCTTTCACCGCTCAGCTGTTATCGTTACGCTTTAGTGGTCCTATCTTCTTCCTTACTTTGTGGTTGGTAGCCTTGGATAATACATTCC
>NC_090883.1:25476696-25481696 GCF_036669925.1 Montipora capricornis | reverse complement strand
GAGAATCCCGCGTTCCACACTTTTCATCGCTATCCCGAATCCCGTTTTTCATTTCCTAAAAAAATACATTTAAAAAGACAATTTCTGTAAAAGCTTAGAAACTGTAATCTTTACACTGACCATTTCGATTGATATTTTTAATTTGCGTGTGTTTTGAGGCTATTGAAAAAGAGAAATAGCTTTTCACTCTTCAGTTTGATGATAGCGCGCGATACAACAGCGTAATGAGTCGTCCTTTGCTCGTGCGTACTGGCCTTGGTAGAAAATTTACAGGCATAGCCTCCGGCCCCTCTTCCTTGGTGGATGGTACTGTCCTCATCGTCGCTGACGTCAGAATCAGTTGTACTCTTACAGCTGGTCACCGATATCATCGGCTGAACTGGCGTCTTCGGTTACTTGGTCGCCAATAGGTAGCTCTTTCCTATACATGTTTAGAGTTCCTGCTGCATGCCTGGTGTTGTTCTGACGAACCGAGAGCTATCTGGCGGCTTTGCCATGCTCGCTGGCCCACTGGCGCATGGAATCAATGTCCTGCTAAGACATTACACGTACGGGAAGACGCTTTAGCTTTTGTATATCCCTTAGAGGTACCTTTATTGTCTGTGTCTCAGTACTCAAGGCAGCAGAGCTGGTATCATTATTCGCCATATCTAATAACAATCGCTCAAGATTATAATAGATGTGACGAGCTTCTCAGTGAGCAATTCAGCATCGAAGCAATAAATGGTATGCTATAACACCATGGTGCACTTAAGTTCGTTTTGATTAGTGTTCACCTGGATGATTCGCTTTCGCCGCTGGTACGTTTAATTTCCTAATTTCCCTTCAAAAAATCACAGGCTAAAAATCACGTATCCCGTGCACAAATTTTGGGGAATCCTGCTTTCCGGAGAGCAGTCAGTTCCCGAACCCTGTCAATAAATTTTGCGTTTTCCGGAATCCCGCATCATATTTTGATCAAATCCCGGATCCCGGAAATACCCTTCCAGACCCTGAACAACCACTTCAGGACAGAATACTGGAACCGCCAAGGGTTGAAATTTCGGGGATCTTGAAAAAGTCCCTGCCTTCGGCCAACTAAGAAAAGTTTGTTTGAGGTACCGGCTAATTATTCAGAAAAATGGAAATCCTAAACTCAAAGGTTCTTTTATAGTGAATATATCGTTTGTGATGCGTATCATGGCAATTAATGTGCCGGGTTGTTGATTTACATTGGATGAACAATGGACCCAAATTTCTACGGTGGATTGCCCTGTAGCAAAATGCATCGAGGAGGGAGGGGAGGACAAGCAATCGTGAAGTGCCAGTTTAACTTAAGAATGCAACATTGTGATCAATCTTATCGAGAAAGACGAAACTTACCTTAAGTTATTCGTACATAAGCACGTGAGTAAGACGACATTTGAAAGAACCTGTTCTCTAGAGTAACATCACGTGGTCACTGAAATGGGAATAAATGTACAAGCTAAAGAGGTCAACCGTGAAAAAATCCCCTTGTAGCGTCGCTCACGGCGTCTGTTGAAAGGCGCGGCGTCACAAGCCAGACAACGTCAGGGGCACCCAACGAGAATATAGTTCAAAACCATTTGGACATAGCATTGTTAAACGTATTTTAGGATTTAAACGGTAGATATAGGCATATTTTTATCCCTAAAAATTTTTCATCTGTTCGGATTTCCCAGCTGAAAGTCTAGTGATACGAAAATTATAGGGATCAAAACTTACGTTTTCGAAAATTTTAGCCAGAAAAAAGGTTCCCGAAAATTTTAGGTGAGCTTTTTAGGGTAAAAATCCGTTAAAAATGGGCAATTATACCATCTTTTAGATGGAGTCGAAAATCCTAGGAGAGGCAGGCAAGCAAGAAATTTTACAACAAATGTTCCGAAAATTTTAGAACGTCAGAAAATTAACGTTGGGTGCCCCTGCAACGTGTCGCTATGAGCTGGATACGGGCAACCCTAAAACCCGGAATCCCGAATCCGGAATCACAGGTCATTGTTTTACCAATACACAGAGTAAAAACTATCCTAAACATTCATAAAAGCTACCCTTAGGCCTAAAAACGTTTGTTTAGGCCTAATTAGGCCTAAGGTTAGCTTTTATCAATGTTTAGGATAGTTTTTACTCTGTGTATTGGTAAAATAATGACCTGTGATTCCGGATTCCTGGTTTTAGGGTTGCCCGTTTTTGACTCAAACAACGAGTGAATAAAACCCCGTACAAAGCACTTTCTATGTCGTGAAATGTTTATTACACATAAGACAAGAATTTTCATTAAAATAGTTTTCTGAACGCAAATTAGAAACAAAAACTCACTAACAATAGAACCAAATGCAAATTTAATTTAATAACAAAGTACCATTGCACGAGATGCACGAGTGATTGGCATGGAAACGCCTTTACGCTATCGTTGATTGGTTATACTTCCACATGTGAAAATAAAGCGTATAGATTTGTACAAATGAGCTTTATGGAATAAAATTCTCATGTTATGTGTAATAAAATCAATAAACTAATCACTAAGTGCTAAAGAAATAAACAATAGGAATCGCATAAGAACAGATGTCTCTTGGGAGTGCCACTATGATATTGAAACGAGAAAAAGAATGACGTAAGATGCACAAAATCCTATAGAAGAACTATATAAAACAGAAGCCTTAACTACAAGGAATGAAAATTACAGAAAGTCTCGCAAATGAAGGAAACAAAATAGAACCTTAAAACTGAGGTGTGACACGTGTAACTAAAGCAAATGAACCTACAGAAACCGCGATTTTACTAAGTCAAAATAGTACACTGTAACCTTTCTTTAAGGACTAACATAAACGTTTCACTTACACATCGGTTCCCGCTTGCGTTGCACAGTCAAAGGTAACTTTCTGCTAAATTATTATAAGCGCTGACAGGCTCCACACTACACTCACGCAGGGTAACTAAAAACTAAGCTAAGACAAAGTCCGCAAATAGTGTAAAAACTCAAAGGTGTTAAACTAATGACGTAAAGGGTGAAAGGAAACTTAATTAGTGAATTGAAAAGGAATCAAATTTAACAATTAAACTGAAAAGGAAAGCCTTCAATATAGTGACTGTGTTCATTACACCCCTAACGTCTTTTATATTTTCGACCTGGTTGATTAACACGGTGTGATGACACTGACCTCAGTGTACTTGATGTTCCTTACTGTGCAAAAGCTGTATAATTTTCCTTGAAGTATATCTAACAATTGTTTCATTAAAAACTCCAGAATCAACAACTCTTCCACTGAGGCATCGATTTCTGCCTCGTACAATTCCGGTCCAAAACGGCTTTTGTCGGCCATTTTTCTCTCAGAGCTTCAAAAACGTTTTCAGTTCGCTTTATTGCTGACGCGTTCCTTGACCATATGAGGTACAAATAGTTTACTTCATAGAAAGTGCGGCGTACGGGGTTTTATGCACGAGTTGTTTGTGTCAAAAACCCGAACGAGCGAGGAACGAGCGAGTGAGGGTTTTTGACACAAACAACGAGTGAATAAAACCCCGTACAAAGCACTTTCTATGTCGTAAACTCTTTATTACACATAACATGAGAATTTTCATTAAAATAGTTTTCTGAACGCGAATTAGAAACAAAAACTCACTAACAATAGAACCAAATGCAAATTTAATTTAATTCAATAACAAAGTACGATTTGCACGATTTGCACGATTTGCACGAGATGCACGAGTGATTGGCATGGAAACGCCTTTACGCTATCGCTGATTGGTTATACTTTCACATGTGAAATAGCTGTACGCCATTCTGATTGGCTGTATAGGTCTTTTTCACATGTGAAAATAAAGCGTATAGATTTGTACAAATGAGCTTTATGGAATAAAATTCTCATGTTATGTGTAATAAAGCATGTATATGTACTGATAGCCTGTGTCCAGCGAGCCAATGAAAATGATGGAAATCTGATATCCGTAGTTCAGTTTTTAATAAATTGCCGGGTTTAAGGTGGCTCAAACCAGTTTCAACACTTTTAAGAGACCTTGTTATTAGAAGGATTGTCACGACAACACTTTATCACGTAACACCAATATTATGATACCATGTGGAACATCAATTATTGCTGAACAAGGTACATTCCTTTTTGTGACGTATTAAGTTACCGTGGCAACAAGAAAGCTCTGCAAAGACACCCCTTAATTTGGCTTTAGTTGCTTATATCTCAAAAACGAACTCGGTGACCCCATTTTTTATTTCTGAAATGTAATTAACAGACCAGGATAAAACGTTCTGAAAAGTTTAAAAAATTTCTGTGGAGCAGATTTAGAGCCACCTTAAATAATTGAAAAATTAAGGTAGCTCTGAATCCGCTCCACAGAATGTTTTTAAACTTTGCAGAGAGTTTCATCTTGGTCTGTTGATTACTTTTGTGCAATAAAAAATCGGGATCACCGAGTTCGTTATTCAGATGAGCAAGTAAAGCCAAAATATAGGGTGTTTCTGCAAGGCTTTCCTGTTGTCATGGTAACTTAATACGTCACAAAAAGGACTGCACCTTGTTCAGCATTAATTGATGTTTTACATGGTACCATAACATTGGTGTTACGTGATAAAGTGTTGTCTCGTGACAATCCTTCTAATAACTAGGTCTCTTAAAAGTGTTCAAACTGGTTTGAGCCACCTTAATACGTTAAGCTGTACGCACACAGAGTAAAGATTGAAGGCATTTAAGGAGCTAGATTTGCTCTTGGCTGTCGTTCTCACCAAACTCGCCGCGCCCGATAAAAGGCACGCTAAAGCATAAACCATTTAAAAAATAATCTTTGACAGTTTTATTGTCGTCTGGAATGTTTTCAGTAAATGATTACCATGTACATTACATATTCTCATTTAATTACATTGACGATCGATGTATTCCAAGTAAACTCTTAAGTTCTAATTTCTCCGTCTAAGGCCCGTTTCAAACGTCGAACTTTACATGTGCCGAATCTAATGCAAAAGAGCGAAAACAATAGATTTTCCTCATTCG
>NC_090883.1:25464196-25469196 GCF_036669925.1 Montipora capricornis | reverse complement strand
CGTATAATTTCCCTTTCTGATCGAAACAAGACGACTTCTACGTTTATATCCAGCCTCCCAATTCACTTACATTCACAAGTCTTTCCCTAGAATCCGAATCCGTGGGCCCAGGTCATCACGTATATGAAATCCGCGATCATTATTTTAATATTGACAAAACTTTTAACTCTCACAACTATTGAAAAAATCCTCTTCAAAAGCGACTGTTATTACAAAGTTATTTTTCAACTGTTGTTTTTCAAATGTGTACTGGGACCGCTTTTCTAAGAAATTGGTCAAAAACTGCTCAAAACGCTGCCAAATACCTGTTTTCAAAGAAAGTTGCCTCTCCTTTGGAGGAATTTAGCTCCTTCATTAGAACTTTCAGCGGATGAAATAGCAGTGTTTATGACAATCACAAGAAAGGCACTTTTGTTTTTCCCTTTTCAGCATTATTTAACTATGTTTGGAGGAACTTTATCAGTACCTTTCGTTCTTAGCGTTCCGATGTGTTTTGCAAACAACACTCTTGTCATAAGCGAAGTTTTGAGCACCATACTCTTCGTATCTGGATTGGTAACGTTAATTCAAACTACCTTTGGAGTGAGGTAGGTATCACGTAGGCTGTTTAAAAAGTTCAAAAGTTCTGGAAACATGTTGCTTAGCAACGGGTGAAACGACTGAACTGAAAAATCAATCGCCAAGCAACTAGTTTATAATCGTTCCCGCGGGCGCTTTACATTTTGACAGCAGTCTTGAATTTTACATTTAAAATTGGTCTCTATGCAAGGGCTGATTAGTTAAATCGATCTTAGAAATCTAAAGTCATTTATAATGTCGTGTGCTGGGACTGTAAGGGTTTTTACCATAGTAAACTGGCATTCTCGACTCAAGTGCTTACGTTGCTGGCTCGGCGCGAAAGCTTTCTTGACCCCAGGCTCTTTTGCGCATGATCCGCGGAGGAAGCACTGGGTTCAAGAATGCGCTACCCAGCGTCGTTTGGCAAAAATCTCATCCGTTAGCAAAGAGACGGTGCGTTTAAGAACTGACAGAAGAACCTTTTCAACTAAAGTATTTGTCGATAGGAATACGTTCTTTCCGAATATGTAAGAAATGACCTCCATTACCCTACTCCAGACAGCAAAAATAGCGAGTGACTCTTATCAATTCCAATTACCTTAGCATGCTTGTTCACCTTTCTAGGTTGCCTATAGTACAAGGAGGAGATTTTTCCTACATTGCACCAACATTTGCCATCCTGTCGCTGCCACAATGGCAATGTCCATCAATGCCCGAGGGTCAGTTACAGTAATCTGACATTCATATATTTTTAGATTCGGACGTTCAGCAATGTTCTCCTGACACATTCGCTTGCCTCATTTTCCACGCTTAATTCGCGCCAGCTGCAAGTCTAGGGGACATATTTCTTGCTTTGTTTGTTGAACTTGAATTTCGTGATCAGCCATAACTGAAAACTTACATCGATTTGCCGAGCAAAATTTAAACGTCAACGTGAACAAAGGTTTTCCAATTTGCTTCCTTTGGTAATTTCGTTGCTTGTGTCTCATTAGCGTGGTTGTTAGCCTGGAATTGTGCATGCTATTTAAAAATTCATGAATGGCTTTTAACAGATTTTATTTCACAGTGCTTGCATATGCACAAGGGACGATAAGGGGAGAGAACGCATCTCAATGCCTTATGATAGCCTTTTTCAGTCTATTTTCAGCTTCACGCCTTGTTGTGAATGTTATTCTGGTCTTGTGCTCATCGTCGCGCAGCCAGTAGTAGCCAATAATCAGGTGTCTCCCTTAAAATAGCCCCGTATCACCACCACCGGCTAAATTTTAATTAGATTGAAAGAAATAGAGCGAGTTTCAATTGAGTGTCGTAAAACCAAAACCAAAGTAATTACTTTGGCCAATCAAAAAGGACGGATACCATCCGATAAAACAATCAGAACTCGAAGTAATTACACGTAGCCGACATAAAGCGCGAGAAAATGTGCACGCTCAAGCTACGATTGGTTTTGGTTTCACTTGTGATTAGTTGAAAAAGTGGCGCGAGAACTTTGAACCAATCACTGAGGGAAGTAATGCAAAACCAAAGTAATTTGCTAATTACTTTCGACACTCAATTGAAAACCGCTCTATCATTGGAAGAGGTCCATGTACGGTGGATGTGTTCTCTCCTCTCTTCCCTCCCTTGATATGCATTGTTTGCTACTAACTATGCTAGTCTCCTTACCAATCAACATTTCCAATGTCCAGCGCATGAGATTATCGGACTCCCGCTGATAATCCGAAGTTCCCGCGACTTTCGAACTTTACCAAAGATATTAACTGATGTTTATGAAAATTAGTTTCAAAACCATCATAAAGTTAAGCATCGCGAACTGAAAATGGTGCCGAAGAACGACCTTAACTTTTAGCTACGATTAAACCTGTACAAATCTGGTGGAAATTACATTATTTTGTACGATTATGGTTACTGGGCAAGTGAAGAATTGCGAGTCAGGCGTAAGAAGCTGTCCTGCATGCGGGTGATCGTTATTTTCGATACCCACCCCAGTGACGCAGGAATAATGCATTTGAGTTGCCAAGTATATACTATATGCACATACTATGGCTTTTCAACATAAAATAGAAACCCTTAACTCTGCATGAATGGAGGCAACAAATAAATAACAGCACTTACACATCGCCGTAATGTTCGTGATAGCGCTTTTTAAATAAGAGACTTTGTCATTTAAATGTGAGTCTTCGTTGTATAGTCATTTAATTAAAATACATGCACCGTTTCTACAGAGGGTCTTTACAGACTAACTTTCTTGTTTAAGATACTGGTAATTCGACTGGAAAGTCACTCATCGATGATGATGACATCTGGAAAACACGAATGAGAGAGGTAGGAAAGCGATGTCTCTATCACCGCAAAAATTCTCTATGGAATTTTTCTAAATATTACCCTCAGCCAAACGGGCTCCTTCCTCAGCTGGATATCAGACGTTTTTCGTGCGTGGTTCCCAGTCTTCAACAATTGCCGTAAACCTCTGCCTGTTGTGTCCACGCGGTTTCGCTTAACTTCAAGCTGGTACCCGAATGAACTAATCCCTGACATCCCTGATTTCTTAGTTGATATATATTTAATTTTGGGGATAACTTATGGAGACGTTTGAGCCATATTTACAGGAACTAAATTGAACAGCAAATGTCTAGACAACCAAGGGGTTTTCAAGGGGCCATGTCACGTTATTTTAGGGTGTTTAGGGGAAATCTGCAGTTAATCACGAGTTTAAAACTGTAAAATGGTATTTTGGAATTCCTTTACTGATAAAATTTATCGTTACATCACAAACAAGATAATTCTCAGAAAAAGGATCTTTATCCAGGCGATTTACCATAAACTTGAAAAGCATCGGGCCAAATTTTTTCAAGATTACCGGCAAATGCAATCCGTTTCAATCTTGTCTATTGGTGTCCATGCATGATTCTCTTTCCTTTTATTGTATTTCTTTTATGTTGTTCAACAGTTTTGAGTGGTTATTGCATTTCATTCTACTTTGTGGGCATTTTGGATGTCTTCAAATTTTATTATTTTGCGTGACACAGCCCATTTAGGCAGCCTTAACTCAGGGCCGAGTTTCTTTACATAGTTCACGGAGTCATAATGCGCAAAAACAAAGGCTCTGGACATGATATTAATCGATATTTACTTATATTAATTTCAGTCCTTTGCAATGCGACAGAAAAATTTCGTATTAAGGATTTCTTGAGAACATCACATCACAACAGTGAATGAATCTTTTACTCAAAATAATTGCTTTAATGAAGTGCCTGGCAACAGTGTTTTGAATTCTTCGCCTAATTGGGGTGAGAAGCCCAATTTTCTTTATAAGTGACGATTTTAGTTGGCGTTGCCGTTGTCGACGCGAAACAAAAAAACAATTAGGAGCTTTAGCACGAGGCGTTTTTGAGGCACGAACAGAAACCGGAAGTGAACATTTTGTATGCCAGGACACTTCCGGTTGCCGTACGAGCCTTCAAAACGAGTCATGCTTAATTAAGCTCCCTAATAGACCAATTAATTCAGTCCTAAACAAAAGGCCTCACCTCGAGGCTCTGGGGAATAAATATAAGGATTTCTGTGAGTTTATTTCCCAGAGCCTCGAGATGATGCCTTAAATTTTGTTTAGGACTGAATTTTAATTTATCGAAAGTGGCTATTGTCCTGTAAATATGGCATGCGCGCACTTAACGATTTTTTTTTTAGGAATAACTTTTCCAGTCCTCAGCAAAACAATTAAAGAGAATTACCAAATTGAAATCTTTTTTCTTCTTATCTCATTCTAGATACAAGGCGCTATCATGGTTGGATCTTTGTTCCAAATTTTGATCGGTTTTGCCGGGCTCATCGGTGTTTTTATTCGTTTCGTTGGACCGCTGACCATAGCGCCGACAATCACCTTGGTTGGCGTAGCACTTTTCAGGGTCGCAGCAGAGCGTTCGGGTAAATATACATGATATTAGATTATTGTCTGCTCTCCTGGGTGCATTTCAGGACCTGTAAAACGTATGATAAAAACATAAGAATCGCAATAAATGATCCTAGGACGCTTTCCATTTGACAGAACTGACAGGCCATTCCGAACATTTGGGGGAACTAACTCTACAACGCCTTCAAATTAACAAACCTCGAGTATGATATATACTCCTCCATAAGAATGCGAGGGATTACCATGCAAGTGCTTCTTCAAATTGTTGCATTTTATTTGCAAAACGGACGGGACTGGCCGGTCAGTTCTGACAAAAGAAAAGCGTACATAATGTGATTAGGGAATCGCGGATTATTAGTCCAACGCACTTGGCCAAGCGGCAAACACCCAATAAAACATGTTATAAAGTACGTTATAGGTGGATCGGTAACTAACGTCTCAGAGATATTCCTGGGCCGTACAGTTGGTTTGCCACTCACGTGTGCAAGGGAAATCTATCTTTAAGTCCTAGCCTTTCCCGCAAATATTA
>NC_090883.1:25454196-25459196 GCF_036669925.1 Montipora capricornis | reverse complement strand
TTTTCACATGGTGTCAGGGGACTGGAATACGTACAGTTGTGTCACGAGGTTACCTATCTTAGGACGCCCCTGTTTTGAAGATACAAAGAGGACAAGGAGGGCCGAAGAAACAAACGAAGAGTTTGTAGAAACAGCCCCCAGGTTCCCTTCCTTGAGTAATAGATTTGGACTTATGAAAAGGAGTAAGGGACATCCTAGAAGGAACAATGAATGGGAAAAGAGAAAAGACCAGGAAGGCAGTGGGAAAATAACAGGGAAAGAAAACGTTCCCTATCTCCCTTAAGCGAGATGGGGAGCGTTTTCGAAGTATGGTCAGAGATGCGACGTCCAGCAGGATAAGCAGTTGATGATGGCAAAGACGATGACGATGAGGATGATGGCGATGATGATGATGACGATGACGATGACGATGACGATGACGATGACGTTGACGTTGACGTTGACGTTGACAATGACGTTGACGATGACGATTACGAAGACGATGACCACGACGACGATGATGCGGATGATAATGCATTATGGGGATATTTGATGAGAAATAGGAAAACAGTATTCTTGGCCTAATTTCCCATCCAAAAGGAAGCCGCACGAAATCAGCTACCGAAAAGAAGTGTTTTTTTTTCTCAAAAAGTATTTAAAGTTAGGGGAAAAGCAATACACCATTTTAAAGCTAAGAAAATAAGCTTTCCAAAACATATAACTTCTTTACAGAGAACTAAAACATTTTATAAAAAGAAAATATAAAGAAAAAAAACACAAATCAGGAGCCCATTACCCGCAGCTTCCATCTGTATTGTACCCTTGAGTCAACCCTGTCCCGTATCTTTCCATTTTTAGAACTACTATATTTTGACGTATGTGACGTATGTGACGTCTGCCTAATTAGGCCTAAAAGGTTAACTTTTATAAATGTTTAAGATACTTTCTGTACAGGTAGAGCAATGACCTTTGCCCTGTACCCTGTGACCTGCGTTTTGTACCTGCCGAGTAGAATGTCACTTATGTAAGTGTAATGAAAGTTACAAACCTGAGATTTTCAGGGAAACTGGAGCCATATCTCCCCAGAAAATATGCCAAATTGCACATCGATCGATGGAAATGGCGGCGTTCTACGAATCCTACTAGAACGATTCTTGCAGGAATCATTTTCTGGGCCTAATTTTAAAAGATTGTGTTTCAACCACAGACTACAACGGGATCTTGGCTATCATGTACTTGTTTTCGCTTTCGTTCGACCATATTTACCTTGATTACATGTCCAGCGAATTGTTTTATCCTCTGGGATAAATTTTCCGTCGAAAATCGGTTATTTGGGTGGTTTTTGTCAAACAGAGGTAAGTTATTCATAATTGGATCTGTTTCATTGCCATAGCAACGGGTCGCAAATTTGACACATATCGAGATAATACACATTATTAAAAACTGGGTCATTGGATAATGCAATTCGAGAGTTTTGATTGGTTAAGCCATCATGGGTTATGAGTCATTATAACGCGCCTTGTTGGCTATCTATCATCTCATATCCAACGCGCGTTCATGGAATAATTGTTAATTGATCGCTAATTGAATTACGTAAAAAAATCAGAAAATGTTCGTGCCTGGTCAGTTTTCGCCGGGTCAAACTGATTTTAGTGTTATTTTTTTTAATTTTTTGTGTTTCAACTTTCTTTTTTGTAAAATGTTTTAGTTTTCTGTGAATAAGTTATATGTTTTTGGAAAGTTTACTTTCTTAGCTTAAAAATATTGTATTGCTTTCCCCCAAACTTAAAACACTTTTTGAGAAAAAAAATCATTTTTTAGCGATGGCTGATCTCGCGTGGCTTTCTGTTGAAAGGGATTGTCCAAAAAGAGTTAACAGTGTTCAAACTTTAAATTCAGGTGTCGCAGAAATTGACCAGATCCTGACTGTCTTGCTCTCAACAAGCATGGCAGTGGGTTGCATTGTCGCCCTGATACTGGACAACACTATTCCAGGCACTGACGAGGAACGAGGGATCAAGACTTGGCGACAGCAGCTGTCATCTGATGATATAAATGCTAATGAATTTCATACAGCTCCCGTTGAAATATACGATTTGCCTTTTGGTTTAAAGCGCTTAAGCAACTGCAAAGCGGCAAAGTATCTCCGTTTCTTACCGTATCGAGGTGATGAAAATGAAGTAAGAACGCCAAATGAAGAGATGGCCGCAGGACATCAGTTTAATAACCCTCACGCGCAATGTTAAAACGCTTCCATTCGTAATGATTATGATTGCAATCTGTTTCAATATGACGTTCACATTTCGGGGGGGAAAGCTTGGTGTCCATCTCATTTTTTTCTCCTTAGAGACTTTTTATATCTGGCAACAATAGCACGTGACCTTGAAGCGTGTAACTTGCAACTCTTTTCCTCGGAACAAAGTTGGGGATTTTAGGACACAAATTTTATGCCCAAATATGGACAAAAGTAATATCGAAGCTGCACTCGCGGGAAAATCCACGAGCCACGTTACATCCAAATAAGGAAATTTTTAAACTAAAAAAACCCCAGCTGTGAACCAGAGTTAAATGCTTCAAGGTAAAGAGCTTTTGCTAGAACTCATATGATCAAACTCTAGATAGGCTAAAATGATTCAACTTTGGCTCTCAGAGGCCGTTTGAACGTTAGAGGAAACAAAAATCCTCGGCATCTAAAAGCTCGTTTGGTATTATTTGCTTTAGCCTGTTCCAGGCTCTCAGATAGTCGAGAAAACGAAAAGAACTGCGTGTGAAAAGCGAATGGGGGCTTGGGTCGAGGCCTCGCTATATTTGGTGCCACTCTGGTTTGAAGAATAATGAATGTGACGTATTAAGTTACTATTCTACTCGTTGATTAGCGTCCTCCCTTTTGTTGGGATGTGAATATGCTTGAGAGAAAGGGCCACCGCCATCAGGGTTTCCGAAAGAACAAGGCCTTGATAGTACCTCTGGTTGGTGTTGATACATTGTCAGTGACATGGTGTCACTAATTAAACTTAGAATCACTCGAAGATGGGACTGACACTCAGCTTCTAGTTAGTGAGCAAAGTTTTAGCTAAGGACTTCTTGTGGCAAATAAAGTGGTGAGATACTGGTCGGTATGCGTGGGTTGACGGTCATCAACTTGCCTCAGTGTTTTCGTTTGAGGCCGGAGGCCGGACGTTTCGTCCGGCGGTTTCCCAATCTATGTCCGGTACTTTGATGCCAATAAGGGAATAATATGACTTTTTGAGGGAATATTGTTTATTTGCGCCCGCGTAGTGTCATTTGCGACCCGAGCGCGAAGAAGAACAAAGCACAGGATTCGGCTCTGACTTTGGACGGTCGCGATTTTGCCGCACATGCGTAAGATTTCTTTGCCTCGTAGAGACACTTTTTAGAGAAGGCAACCCAAGTAGAATTCAAACTCGGTATCTCCTCATTCAGAGGCAATCACGATGACCACTGAAAGCACGGAAGACTAAGTGACAGATTAACGGGGAAGCTTGACCGGAAACGAGTTCTTATGTTTCCGTTGCACGCAATACATATCTGATGACTCGGTAACACATCCTATCTGGCTAATTGCATGACTTTATAATTTTACCGGTATTGTTAAAAGTCAATGATGAAATGGTATATATGAAATGAATTATATATGAACTGCGGATATGAAATCAAGTGAAACTATGATCTTCGCAGTTATGAGCGCAATTTTTGCAATTACGTAGAGAAGTCTGAAAAATCCAGGACTTCAACGGGGTTTGAACCCGTGACCTCGCGATTCCGGTGCGACGCTCTAAACAACTGAGCTATGAAGCCACTGACGTTGGGAACTGGTCATTTGTGGGTTCTTCTCTACGCAATTGCAAAAATTGCGCTCATAACTGCGAAGATCATAGCTTCACTTGATTTCATATCCGCAGTTCATGTATGATTCATTTCATATATACCATTTCGTCATTGATTCATTCCTCACGGGACCATTAGAACCCACAAATGACCAGCTCCCAACGTCAGTGGCTTCATAGCTCAGTTGGTTAGCGCGTTGCACCGGAATCGCGAGGTCACGGGTTCAAACCCCGTTGAAGTCCTGAAGTTTTCAGACTTCTCTACGCAATTGCAAAAATTGCGCTCATAACTGCGAAGATCACAGCTTCACTTGATTGTTGGGGGGGAATCCCATACAGAAAGAGGAGGGATGCTCGTCGGAAATTCTAAATTATCCCCCTAAAGGACACCTAAAGTAAATACACACTTTCATATTTCTTCGCGCGCAACCCCAATGGAGACCTTCAGGCCCCCCCCCCCCATTCCCGGAACTTAATCATGTGGTTGGATCACGGAATATGGACTTCGGACCACGAAATTGACCTGGATATCGACCAAGAGACTGTAACCTAAAATATCACTGAAATACTGTGAACGTTAAAAGAAATCGGCTAAAATTCCTTCGAACAAAGTGTAGGCTACCCGTAGCCTCTTGTTTATTCTGAACGCTAGCGAAAGCACCTGTACAATATATCATATATGATCTGGGCATGAGTGCGCAGGTAAACCAAAGAACATCAAATAGACTTTTCAGGCTTTCCTTTCATTACAGCGCGGATGATCTAAAATCTTAATAACATATCCCGTATGAGTTCACACAGAAAACAAATTGCACCGCATCATCGCCATCAACAGTAGCGGCATTTTCACATTGAATCACACGACACTATCGTTCCCCACAAAAATTAGTCTTAAAATCTGGATCTTCCGATTTCCAAGCAAACACAAAATCTGAAACCGGATTTTGTCGCAGATTCACTAATTAGAAATCCATGTGGTGTAGAGATTTCATTTAACAAAATCCGTCGGAAATCCGTTTTCGGATTTTGTGTTTGATTGGAAATCCGAAGATCCGGATTTTAATAGCACCCTAGGTTTTTTTCCGCGAAAAGTATCTTATTTCCCTTGACGGCGAGAGAGCTTTGTTTTGATTGGCTTTTACAACAGTGGGCGTGTTGAATCTTCCAAGGGAG
>NC_090883.1:25444196-25451696 GCF_036669925.1 Montipora capricornis | reverse complement strand
TGGCTTTTAAAACAGTAGGCGTGCTGAATCTCCCAAGGGAGATTGGCTTTTAAAAGAGTAGGCGTGCTGAATCTCCCAAGGGAGATTGGCTTTTAAAAGAGTAGGCGTGCTGAATCTCCCAAGGGAGATTGGCTTTTAAAAGAGTAGGCGTGCTGAATCTCCCAAGGGAGATTGGCTATTAAAACAGTAGGCATGCTGAATCTCCCAAGGAAGATTGGCTTTTAAGAGTAGGCGTGCTGAATCTCCCAAGGGAGATTGGCTTTTAAAACAGTAGGCGTGCTGAATCTTCCAAGGGAGATTGGCTTTTAAAACAGTAGGCGTACTGAGTCTCCCAAGGAAGATTGGCTTTTAAAACAGTAGACGTGCTGAATCTCCCAAGGGAGATTGGCTTTTAAAACAGTAGGCGTGCTGAATCTCCCAAGGGAGATTGGCTTTTAAAACAGTAGGCGTGCTGAATCTCCCAAGGGAGATTGGCTTTTAAAACAGTAGGCGTGCTGAATCTCCCAAGGGAGATTGGCTTTTAAAACAGTAGGCGTGCTGAATCTCCCAAGGGGGATTGGCTTTTAAAACAGTAGGCGTGCTGAATCTCCCAAGGAAGATTGGCTTTTAAAACAGTAGACGTGCTGAATCTCCCAAGGGAGATTGGCTTTTAAAACAGTAGACGTGCTGAATCTCCCAAGGGAGATTGGCTTTTAAAACAGTAGGCGTGCTGAATCTCCCAAGGGAGATTGGCTTTTAAAACAGTAGGCGTGCTGAATCTCCCAAGGGAGATTGGCTTTTAAAACAGTAGGCGTGCTGAATCTCCCAAGGGAGATTGGCTTTTGAAACGGTGGGCGTGCTGAATCTCCCAAGGGAGATTGCCTTTTAATTATCTCCCTGACTCCCTCTACATCAACCCTACTGATGTAAAATTTGAGGGCTTCAACAAAATGATGCAGTACATTTAAACCACTTTTCAATGGATATAAAGAATACTTTTTATTTAAACAAAATTCCCAAAACAAACGTGTTCATCTTCTCTAAATCGCTTACGTATGGGAGTATAAAAGACTTTTGTACGCAGCTTAATTTCGATGCGGAAAAATCGATCTTACATTGCAAGACATAATCATTATTCATAACTGAAATCTTTAAGCTCAGAAAGATGATAATCTTTTCCATCATGAAAAGGCTTTAATTAATAAATGGCCATCTTCCAAGCAACAAGGGACCGGAGGAAAACAACAAAAACGGGTTAAATCGAGAAATAACGGCTGGTATTAGGAAAAGGCATCAGAAAGTCGTGATGTCATTGGCTTAAACGCAGTCAGAGAGACAGATATTTTGATATCTTGCAGGTCAAATCCAGTCTCGGGTTGAGTACACCTTGTTCCAAAATGGCCGCCATTTAGATATTCTTTTGTTTTCATTCAAATTAGACCTTGATGCCTCGTTCAAGGCGAAATATTCTTTTGAATTTTCAGCTCAAGAACGAGGCATCAAGGGCTAATTTGAATAAAAACAAAAAAATATTTAAATGACGGCCATTTTGGAATAAAGCCTATAATCCGTTTTGATCTACAGTAGGTTAAATGGGTGATTCTCATTTTCCCCAGGTTGAATATGCACTCAGCTGAATTGAAGCTAAATAAAGCCTAGAGAAAGATTAGGGTCAGGTTTTGGTAATGATACACGGATATCAATTCAGTATAACTTATTAAACAAAAGTAAATAAGGAAAAGAGCGGTGTTGGGTTGAACATGTTCGTCGTTGTATTGATGGATGGTGAAGACGCAGGACTATAGACCTTGAGGGTTCGAGTTCGAGTACCGGGGCGTTAAGTGCATAGTACAGTTCTTTGTTCCCTTACTATGTTGTAAAGTTGAGACTGAATGGGTAGGTATATGAATACAGAAACCGATAACATGGTAAGAAACATTAAGGACGGTGTCTACTATTGTTATTGCGCATACGTCCTGCGCATCTCGAGATACTCGGATTTCCTATCGGTGATGCTTACTAATACAGGGATATTTTTGCGCAGTTTAAAACTATCCGGAGAAAGTAGATCTTAGTAAGTGCCCTTAGTATCCAAAAAGAAAATTGGGGGTAACCATGCATTTTTGCGAGATAATTAAGCTTCAATTTGAGAAACAACGCCATACATTGCTTTGTATATTATTCAACAATTATCTTTGAAAAATGCGTGGTTACCCCCAATTTTCTTTTTGGATTCCAATAACACTTGCTAAGATCTACATTTCCTGCACAATCACATACCGGGGAAAAATGTCTTTAATTAGTAGGCACCGTCCTTAAGAAGACGTGTTGAGATGCGTAAGACAGAGCTGGATTGAAGCTATAGGTGCTCTCAATCCTTTTTGGGGGGCTGATAGCTGACTTAAACTAAGTAGAGTGCATATATGAGGATCACCAAATTTAACCCACGGTAAAAACGGATTCAACCTGTGACCAGATTTGACCTACAATCGAGTTCGAGGACCGTACTGTAAGTTACGGAACGAGCTCTTTCCGTTGATTTACGGCCGAAGCGCGAAAACGAGGATCCGTACTTCATGTCACTTACAGTACGGACCCAGTAAACGAGGTTAATAAGACATCTATTACATCTCTAATAAGGCGCGTGGGAAAGGAAACTAGTTGAAGTCAAGTGAAACCTTTAAATGTCACAAATGATTGCAGTAATGTTACAGCTCTCTTAACCTCGTATTGTTTGGTATTGTTAGCAGCTTTTATTGTTTTTAAGTCTTAGTCATTGTTTTAATTGTTTAGTCTTTTGTTTTTGTAATGCATTTATATAGAGGGTCAACCTTGACCTCAAGACTATCTGGGAGAATTATCACACCATTTTAAAATGTTTTCCAAAATGTTAGTATTTGTCCAAAATTATACTTGAGGTCGTAGCAACCCTGATAGAGGGTCAACCTTGACCTCAAGACTATCTGGGAGAATTATCACACCATTTTTAAATGTTTTTCAAAATTTTAGTATTTACCAAAATCATACTTGAGGTCGTAGCAACCCTGATTTATTTACAACACACCATTGTAATCCACTGCTTCTATATCCGGCGTTACGTTATGTTCATAACCCTTGTACGGCAAAAAAGGAAGATACTTAGATACTTTGTATTTACTGAGACGATTGAGGCCACATGGCAGATCATAGACTTCGATGGGAGCAGTTTCACCCTGCTCTTCGCCGACATCAGAAGACAAATGTTGACGCCAAGTCTTGATCCCTCGTTCCTCGTCAGTGCCCGGGATGGTGTTGTCCAGTATCAAGGCGACAATGCAACCCACTGCCATGCTTGTTGATAGCAAGACAGTCAGGATCTGGTCGATTACTGTATAACCTATGAAATAAAAAAAAAACAAACAATGGATTTGAGTATCGCAGGTCACGAAGGTAAGACAAACATAACGGCTCTTTCTGTGCTTGTTCCAGCTTCCACTCATCCGCTGCAAACTAATTTCACGAGAAGAAAATGGCGGCCTGAATTGCGACGAAAAGATATTAGGGAGTGCAGTAAAGACACCTGAAATGTCAACGAAACACTTCAAAATATAATTTCGTGCTATCGTCTATATTTCGAAATAATTCCAATTCATTCGCGCTGTACAATTTTGGTGAAGTATCTTGTAATTGTGTTAGTACAAAGGGTTTGGCAAGGATCTCATGGATATACACTCCAACCATAACTCTAAAAAAATGACCATTCTAAATCAGTTTCTAGAACTAAATATTGCTATAGCAATAAGATAAACGAAAAAAAAGTTTAGACCTAATCACTGAAATGGGCACTTAGACTTAATCTGTAAAATGAGAAATGAGAGTTTAACCTAGGGGACTCGTAGTGGGTATATCCATGAGATCTTTTTATAATAGTAAAGATGGAGGATGAACGATTACTGTTGGAAATTTTGGCTGTTTCGCGTTAACGGCAAAGAAATGTCCTGAATGCCTGTTGCAAATACAGCACGATTATATGGTATTGTGCTAAAGCCCTCTTCAATTCTGGAACGATGACTCTCTTATCCCAGGGTCCGAGTCTTACGTGTGAAGCGGCGCATTTCTCTGTCGAAAGCCAAAAAACAGAAGTTTGGAAGCGATTAGCGTTGCTCGTTGCTTGTTTTTAGCAGTTTTATGTCGTTCATGTCCATGTGAAATATGAGTATTACAAAAGAAATTGTCAGTTTTTTTTGTTTTTAACATAAGTCAGCCGTGACGAAAAATAAGGTAACCGTTAGCCGTGAAAGCTACCTCCCATTGAGACCCTCTGTCAAGTTGTTGTGGATTCTCTTATCAACGACGCAAACGTTTGGAGTTCGAGTAAAAAAATTATCATTGCCTGCTGACGTCTTCCATGAACTGCAAATTTCTGTCATCTCTCGTTCAGTGTCATCTTGCGAGGGGCTATAGAAAACATTTCTACAACTCTAAATTCTCGAACTGAGCACTCGCTTCCGAAGTTGCTAAAATCCATTTACACGCAAGCAATTTCACCTTCACTCAAAAAAGAAAAAAACCGGAGGTTATGTTTCTCCTTTTTCAAGTTGTCTTGTCGAAAAAGTGGCGTATCATTGATTGGCTTTTAGCGAGGAGAACAACAACAACAACAACAAAAAAAAACAACTGAAAAATGTCAAGAAATGTGGAGAATCACTTTTACGAAGGGGTTTTTCTCGATTAAACGCGAAAATGCACTTTAGAAGGGGTCGTTTCACGCTCTGGTTTTGTTCGAATTCATTCAAGCATGACCGATTATCCATGATGGCGACCAACAAACAGCAACAGCACGGAATCCCTAAACTATATTTCCAGCTTGAGAAAAGGGTCGGGGATTAAAAAAAAAGAAAAACAAGTAACATCTCCCAATCAATTACGGCACCTTGCCATTAGGGGTTTCGTTATTGCACAACTTATTACAGAGCTCTGTATGCAACCACGGTTGATTGACAGATCATCCGCATGTGCGAAAGGCACCACACCCTTTTAGTACATCTTTTTGTGTAAAGGGAACCGCCACTCCAACAAGAAAAAAAAACTTTAAACCGGAGGAAATTAAGTTTACTATAAAATTAGTTTCGAATTAAAAGGAAAATGTGTTTGCATCAGAAGTTAACTTTGGACTAGCTTATTTCCCGGCACCGCCATCTTGAATAATTGTAAGGTTTTATTGTTTTCCTATTGTACTAACCTAGAGAATTATTATTATTATTGTTATTATTATTATTATTATTATTATTATTATTATTATAATTATTATTATTATTATTGTGGTTGTTGTTTTTATCATCATTATTGTTTTGTTTCTTTTGATTTTTGCCTCAGAAATTACAAATGTTCGTGGAGATGACCTATTTTCAGGCAAACTCGAACTTAGCTTGAATGCGACTGATAACCACTACGCATACCTGTATCGATTGCACGAGGGTTGTTCTTCATGTAGTACGGAAGAGCCAATCCAAATACAATCGAAAAACCAACTATGAACAAGTTTCTGGAGGAATTCATGTCCGCATGCTGCAAATTAGAGATTCCGACCGCAGCAATCATTCCGAACATGACCATGAAGACTCCACCCACGATCGGATCGGGAATGCTGACGAATAATGCACCAAATTTACCAAGAACGCCAACAAAGATCATGACAAGAGCACCGAACTGGATCACACGAAGGCTTCCAACCTGGAAAGATATGAAAAGCAAGAGCTAAGAAAACCACGCAGTAGACTGCTTCGCTGTCGTCAAAAGTTCCTGGGGGCGTTTAAGTCCGTCACCTCCCCAAAATTGATACAAGGTTTGCGATCCCATTGCGATTGGTACAGTAATTATCCGCATATAGGGACCTGCAGCCTTTATGTCCAACTGCAAGCGAAGAGATACAAGCTGATTTCAATAAGCCTCACGAATTGTCCCTTAGGTCTTCTCTAAAAATAACGCTAACCTAAACACTAACATTATTGTTGGAAATGGGTGGCAAATGTTTAGTCTTAACACTTTGTGTTTGATGTCAAAATAAGGCGTTCATGTATTTTCTTGCATTTCTCGACATACGTGCCCATATCCTCCATTTAAGGACGGTGCCTACTAATACACTTACTGCCTACTAAAGGTACTTTTGCGCGGTTTACTGAGTCTATGCGGGAAAAGCAGATCTTAACAAGTGTTATTGAAATCCAAAAAGAAAATTGGGGGTAACCACGCATTTTTCGAAGATAATTAATCAATATTTGTAAAACGCTTTAAAATACAAAGCAATGTATGACGTTCTTTTCCAAATTGAAGCTTAGTTTTCTCTGGAAAATGCATGGTTACCCCCCATTTTTTTTTTTGGATACCAAGAGAACTTGCTAAATTCTGTTTTCTCCGCATAGTTTTAAACCACGCAAAAATATCCGTGTATTAATAAGCACCGCCGATAGGAAATCCGATTATCTCGAGATGCGCAGAACGTATGCGCAATAACAATAGTTGACAACCGTTCTTAAATACCCGAAAATATAAAAACCTGTTTAGCTTAGCAAACAAAAGCAGGCTCTAAAATGAAAGAATCAACCACATTACACAATGACCAAAATTTGTCACTAAAATAGTCAGCCTCAATGCAAGTAAGTAAGTCATTGCCTTTCACATTGTCCCAGAACTCTGTGGTGATCCAATTGCTGGTTTTCACTCACGTGATCAACAGCCATGTTTTTCAACGAAAACAAAAGGAATCGTTTGCATAATAATAGAGTTAAATTCCCGGAGGATTTGGTCGGGGCACCAACATGGCCGCATTTTCTTTGTTTTGGGCACCAACATGGCGGTCGTGACGTCATGTGAAAACCGAGAATTCTTGCATCGAATTTGAAAATTAGCATAATTATGCAGGATGAATGATGCAGATTACTTAGTCCTGGTAGGACAGTTTTCAAATGACTGTCAGTGTCGAAAGTAATTAAGCGATTGCAACTGCTACGCTTAGTGATTGGTTTAAAAATCTCGCGCAAGTTTAGAGTGGTTTTCAATTGAGTGTCGAAAGTAATTAGCGAATTGCTTTGGTTTTGCATTACTTCACTCAGTGATTGGTTCAAAGTTCTCACGCCACTTTTTTAACCAATCAGAGGTGAAACCAAAACCAATCGTGGTTCGCGCGTGCACATTCACCCGCGTTTTGTGTCGGCTACGCGTAATTTCTTCGAGTTTTCATTGGTTTACTGATTGTCTCCGTCCTCTTTGATTGGCCAAAGTTATTACTTTGGTTTTGGTTTTACGACACTCGATTGAAACTCGCTCTATCAACCAATGAAAAGGAAAACCCAAACCAATCACTACTTGCATGCGCGATTTTTTTCCCGGCGCGCTTTGAGCAAGTTACATAACATTGCTACGAATTTGGATTGGTTCATTGCGCTGTTTACACCTGCTGTGATTGGTCGAAGTCATTACTTTGGTATTTGTTTTACGACACTCGATTGAAAACCACTCTAAGTAATAATGATAAGTGCCACA
>NC_090883.1:25409196-25434196 GCF_036669925.1 Montipora capricornis | reverse complement strand
TATTGTCTCCAGTGTTTTCTATTCGGTTGAGCGCAGCGATAAAGAATAGAAGTCTAATGCTCACATACGTAGGCGTGGTTGGCAAAAAAGATACGCAGTCTTCGTCCTGCCGACGTTATCTTAAATACCAAATCAACCGCAGAAGCATGGAACCAATGCTTTCATCAAACGCTTTTTCATTTTTTCCGAGTCGAATGCTAACGAAGGTGCCAGAGAGTGAAATTTTTCGTTATCGCTTCGGCGCTAGCGTTTATGCTGAAATTTGCGTTGCTGTTGTTCACCTTTGCTTGAACGATCGTCTCACACACAAACAAGGCTTTTCTTTTATGCGCAAACAACTGAATAAAGGAACAAAGGGCTACTTTCTCTCTGGTTACGTTTATCGTTTCACATGTTAGAAAACTGCAACGAAACTCACCCACAGGGTCATCTGGACATTTCCACTCCGGCAAAGACAAGATGGCGAATGTTGGGGTAATGAAAGCAAACGTTCCTCCTTGCACAATTGGCAGCCTGAAAATATATATAAATAAGATCAATTCCTTTTTTCTTCGTATTTCAAAAGTGTGTTTGCTTATTACTACACCGGCCAAATTTTAAAAGCCTTCGTTTTAAGGAGACGATTTCAGGTTCAAAGTTTTTTAATTACAAACTTCGAACATCTGCGGTTTTCAAACTGAGAAAGTCATAAGTCAGCGAACAACTATGCATTCTTCATTCTCTAAAGCTTATTTCCCACTGGCGACATAAGGATCATAAGCATAATCATAATCATAAACATAAACATAAGCTTCTTATGTTCTAGTGGGGACTGCCGCTCTAAAAACGTAAAGCTTTTCCTCGAAGCTGGCCGCCATCTTGAAATTGAACCGACCCGAAAGTACTGGTCCTAGACTTTAATTGGCCAAAACACAATGACCCCGTTGCGTCATTTACGTTTCTCATTATGTCGTTATGATTTTCGCGTTCCCACTGCAAAGAAAAGCGACATAGTCATAGTCAAAGCCATAATCATAGTCATAAGAAAATGGTCGATCATTTTCTTATGATTATGATTTTGTTGATCATGAGGGTGCCTATGATTATGTTTCTGGACGTTCCCACTCAGACATAAGCGACATAACAGCGTTATGTTCGTGCTTATGATTATGATTATGATCGTTATGGCGCTAGTGGGAACTAGGCTTAACCGAACTTAAATGCCACTCTTATAAATTTCACTCTAGGATAACAAATTCAAAGGAGTTTAGGTTTAGGTTTATCAGTTTCAGCACTTGGAGATCCTTCAATTTGATTATTGTCGGTTTTACTGTTATGTAGGTTCAGTAGTCCATTCAGAAGATTACACCAGCCGACCACTTTGCTGAAGGAAAGTCCTACTCTTTTCGACTAGTGTGTTGGATCTTTACCTTCCCACAGAGTTTATGAACATTGAAGGGTTGTGAAACGGGTCCTGCGGTTTAGCGTCCTTATCTGTTTGCGCTCATTAAGGCCCCTGCATGACGCCTTGGCGAAAATGTTGCCACATTAAATTATATTACAGTTCACATATCCGTTCACAAAACAGCCAGGTGGACAATCAAACACAGTTTCACGCTACTCCGGCCGCTTAAAATGCCACAATAGCAGCCACATTAGCAGAGGAAAAAAAATACAACTCTTTTTTTTTTCATTTCCCGGAGTCAATATGGTAAACTTTGTTTGATGTCGCCACATAACCAGAGCAAAAAAAATACAACTTTTTGCTTTCATTTACCGGGGTTTTACCAACCCCTTTAACACGACTGGCTGTAAGAGTGCCGCATTTGGACCACTCAGTGCTCGAATGCGGCATGAGAGCTCCAACGACTCTCCTGTATGATCAGCAATAGAGCGTCCGCGATGGTAATCAGAAGCTCAATTATAGTTACATTGTATCTATGAGATAATGAGCTTAATAAATGGGATAACCTTACATACGGGATCTAACCCATGACCTACTTGAGAGTCCTGACAGGGGGAGGGCGTGTCCTTTAGGGGGGGAGCATTGAAGAATCGCAGCAAAAAGCCTACGCTCAAGTTCAAAATCGTTATTATGCTTAAAGGGACACGGTCACGGTCTGCGCATGCTCGTGTAGCTGATCGAAACTTGAAAAAGTCAGCCTGACTTTTTCAAGTTACTAGCAATCACAAATTCAAAATGGCGTCTAGCGGAGGATCCGGACATGGCGGTAAACGCATCAACTCAGGGCGGAAACGAAAGGTCGAAGACAGAGGGGAATTTGCTTTAGATAAAGATAGCATTTGCTTTAGATAAACTTGATTTAATGCAAAATATATGCAGAATTCTTCAACTTACCGATATTTCCATAATGGCGGTCGAGCATGACCAGTCTCGAAGAGAGTGAATGCTACTGCGCATGTCAACCCGTGACAGGGTCCCTTTAATGGTAATGGCCATTATGCTTAAGCTGCGGCTTACCTGACTCCAAAAGTAGACTGTAGTAATGTTACAAGACCGGACGAAAAAAATATGGTACTCAGCACCTCACTAATGGCGAGTGTATTCTTTGCAAAGCACATTGGACCGCTAATAATGAAGGGAATGGCCAATGTTGCTCCTAACATAGTCAGATAATGCTGAAAAACAAAATAGATCATCACCAAAGTTAAGATGCATTTTAAAATCAGTTATCTCTGAAAATCTGAGCCTGATACACCCGGTAATCTTTATGCAAATTTTGGTTCAAGAAATCGAAATTTTACAAAGACCGTATCTGCTCATTGGTGCTTTTTTCATCCAATAATTAATGGCTAATCTTTTCCCGGGATTGTCAAAGTGTAAAGGCTTGAAATTATAAAGAAAGATTAGTTCAAGCAACAATTCTTTTTACTTTGGAAGTAAATTTGTGTATAGCAGCAAGACGCCTTCCAGAAAAAAATTCGTAAGTTAACGACACAAAATTAATACAATGACGTCAGCAAAGCTGAAGAGATCTCAAGAGCGGTCTTAGAGGTAATCACGCATGCGCAAGGATACTTTGTATCCGTGTCTGTGCATGTCCTCAAAAGGTCAACCGGCTTGTATCATTTTCTCTCACCTGGAAACCCAGCAGTAAACTTATGTACCATGGTGGATTCTCGTTAATAAGATAAGACAAACCAAGAGTTTTCTGCTTCGTCACGGGTTGAGCACCTTTCTCTGCGAGCTTTAAATCACAACAAACAAATTAGTAAAAAAGAATTTATAGCAGAAATTTAAGGTAGAAATGGCTAGAATGGTTCATGTAGTGTTGGATTAACTTTGTGTAAGTTTGTCTCTCGATCAAATTGTAAGGTTTCAATGATTACTGGGGATCGAGCGAAGCGAGCGAGCAGCGACATAATCTGGATTTAAGGAAGAGTATGTAAGCTGCGACGAATTCTCGAATTCACCACATTTTACCAGAATGCATTACGTTTAACCAGAATGCATTGCATTTAACCAGAATGCACTGCACCACAAAAAACCTAAAAAAGAAATAAACAACCAAGTGAATAACAAGGCCGTCATGCATCATGATCTTGCTTTCGATGATGAACGTGAGTTGTGTTGGTTTGCCTTGCCATATCGTGCCTGACTTTCACATCCGTCGCTTTGGTTCCAGTATTTGAAAGTTCTTTTTCGTTTTCCATAGTTTTAGTACCACTGATGTAACGCGCTGGTCCTTGCTTACACAGTTTTTTGGGAATCAACTGTAACGTGAGAGTTAACGGGGGGAGGGAGTGTGGGGAATTCTTTGCAACAAGCAAGACATCCGGTTCAATCATATGAAGCATGGCACAGTCCGATGTGTAGATAATTCTTGTCATAAATGGTGAAAATTTAGGCCTTGAAACATATGCGAACCTGTTTTCTCACGGGATGTTGATACGTCTGGTTAATATATAAAATTCCTAGTTTCCGTTAATTCTTCAACAACACTTGCGCAATTATACGTTTCAGCACGTTTCCTCTATATTCGAGAAAAAAAAATCATCTTCTCTCAGTGCTTCAAATTTGTTGCTCAATCAACGCTTAATTCCTTTTTTCACGTAGTTCCTTTAATCCTTTTATGTTAAGATCAAACAAAACGCTGACAGTAAAAGATCTTTGTTTACTCCCGTCCAAACTCCGAATGATTACCATCGATTTGCTATTCGACGGTGACGGCGAGTGAGTGGGTTTTGAAGTAAGTGCTTAATTTAAAATGAATCACTCAAGCATACATGTAACTACAATTGAGGTCTCTTTTTGTACATCGGCATTTCACTTCGTATTGAAGTTGATCTTCGATGTTGTGGCGAGAGCTGAAGTCGTCGCTACCGTTTCGTGACGGGCTTTGAAAATGCCCTGTAATCTACAAAAGTATCGTTTCAGAGCAGAAGTTGAAGTTTTACATAACCTTCGTCGGGTCACCCTTCCAATCAATTACAAACAAAAGGAACATATTAAGATATGGGATAGTAGCGATCGACAAGCGAGGTTTAATAAATTATTCTATCCGTCATTACTGTATACGGAGCTATAAACTGTCTGCCATTTTGTTCTCACCTTGCTAGAAACTGTCGAGCGCCTAATGTATGAATCTCTCTCTTACGCAAAGGGCAACAACAACTCTCTACGGCTATTCAACTCTTCTATGTAAACGTGCAATGTTGACAAGACCTCCAATCTCATTTCCAGATCACAGAACTTTCAAAAACAGCCAAAACGTGGCGTCATTTGAGTCGCTGTCTCCTACCGACCACAGTAACCGTCCCGGCTAGATTCGCTTTTCGTCGGACAACCCTTTTACCCTTGACTGCGCAAAAAGAAAGGTTTCTGAACTAGTCTATCAAAGGTAGTTACCTCTATCTCGTCTTTCACCATCGTGATGTCCTCAATCAAAGCTATTTCTTCGTTATGGATAAGCCTTGGATGCCCTTCTCCTTGATGCTCCAATTTGCAATATTAACTTACATATATTATTATATATATTTAACAACACAATTTGATGCTTAGTCACGCTCGAAAGGCCGGAAAATAACGACAACAGTGAATATGCCAATAAAAGCTATCAACACTCTCAGGACGACTGGAGAAAACAACAGGCATGCGTTTTATCACATGCCGTGATTAAATATGAATTTAGCGAGATATTCCGCAGACTTTTAAACAGAACGTGACAACTTTATGATTCTTTGCGAGTGTAGGTAGGGGACTGGGGTGGAATGTTTTAATCACAACTCCTGTTTTTACGTCAATATCTCAAGTCAAGAGTTCGGTTACACAGGTAATCTATATTAGATCATATTATGCATCCATGGTTACTGAAGATTAAAATGTTTTAAGGTAGTTTCTTTCAATTTTCATTCACTTATAGGATATTTCGAGCAAATGCACTGATAATGAACAAAATCGTGGCATCGAAATGCAAGGTTTTGTAAAAAAAAAATTCTTTCCCACATTGTCTTTTTTCTTCAACTGGCTTATGTTTATTTTTGGTTCCTCTTAATCATTACCAAGTCAACCCTCAAGTGTAAAGTTATACTCTTTTGAGATTTAAGCTTCACGTTAATTTCTGCTGATGATAATTATTTATCACCTTTCCATTTTCTTGTTTCAGCGCGGTTACCGGTTATTACCTTTCGTTTTTGTCAGTGGACTCTGGGTTAAATTTAACGATTCATAGGTCTTGTAATGACTGTAATAAGGCCAGATTTGGCTTCATGTACTTAAGTATTTTTTAAAGTGCGGTGTCTTGATCTTCAGTGGTGAAGCGGAGAGAAGCGGTTCTTCAATTCACGGATATGCTTTTTTACTTCCTTATTTTCTCTGCTACCACAAGTCCTGGTACACAGTGTTCTAAATTAACGATAATAGTATATTCAAAGCAAATTACGAATTAACGATAATCATTAATTTAGAGAAGAGATCATGTTGCAACAAAAGGTGCACGCCGAGTCTCCTTTCCCTCCCTCCCTCCCTCCCTCCCTTAATCTCTTCGCTTATGACGGCAATGGAAGGCCGGTTCGGTGGCCACCGACTTATGTATCGATCATCCATTCCATAATCACTGGGAAGATAGTCTGCGTAGCTGGCGATACTGTTGGCGAGGGAGAATGGGGAGGACGCTGTGAAATGTCACATCAACCCTCCCCATTCTCCGCGCGGCTTCACCTCTCGCTGGTTTGCCTCTCGCGTCAACAATAGAGTCAGCTACGCAGGCTACTGGGAACAGTGTTCGCACTGGGCTACGTAGCAGGCGTTCGAAGGGGAAGGGAAGGGAGAACGGCTGGAGAACGAGGAGGGCGCACGTCAGTCCCTTCCCATTGGAACGAAGGCAACGCAGGCTATGTTCGCACCAGAACCCACGCATGCATATCGCACATGGCACTTACCTGAACTTTGTACCGGAGGAAAAATGTGTTTGTCATGTTTGTGTCACTTAAATCAGCAAGTACACAACAACAACCTCGTTCCCGGGGTTTTTCTCCGGAACGAGGTTGACACTGAACAAGTGCTATAAATAGAAGAATACTTCAAGGTCTCTTCGTCATGGTCCGACGAATTTTTTCCAAAGGTCCGAGAGATCGAGAGTGCTATTCAAGTTGGAGGCTCCGGTTTTTGCCTTGGACATGCGTAGCGTTGTCTCAGACCTTGGAAAAAAACCTCGGTAACCCAGGGTACCCGTACGACCTACTTCGAGGCGAATTTTAGCCTGAGATGTGATCCGCACAGTTTGGCTTTCTAATCAACTGTCTCTTTCAAAATAAATAAATAAATAAATAAATAAATAAATATGATAATTAATCAAGTTATATTCAACCATCTTGATGTTTGAGAAATCGAACTGGGTTGAAAATTGTCGGACCGGCCAAACGTCCTTATTGCACAAGGGCCAGCCCACACATATTACTACAGGATGGCGGATCTAGCTTGTTAATGTATTGTATCTCCATGCGATTCAGATCCATGCCATGCTGTGATATTAGGCGATGTTCTCTAGGAGTCCGCCGTTTATAACTGCGAGACGTCATGGATCTTCGACAAAATAGAGGTGGCAGATATTGTACAGAACGTCATGGCAACCATGTTTATTTGCCTCACGCGGTGCTGCGTTGCTCCCCCGAATTGAACACAACATAATCCCTCTTAACCATTTGTACTTAATTTAAAATCTCTAATTACACCATGCAGGGTGAATGAAAATATGAACTGAACATTTAAACTGACCTGAACAATACGATTTAATTCATTTATGAACTGTTTTTATGTAAATATCTTCCAACAAACAAGCAGTAATAAGCACACTACAAGCACCAACATAAGCTGTATGTGTATTTGTTTCTTATATTACTTGATCATGGAATAAAAGGCACACTATAGTTCCAAACATGTGGTCACTTTTGCAGAAGTATAGTACAGCATGTTTTCAACAATCACATCTTAGCTGACGTCATGCATCATCATTGGCTTCCTAAAAAAAACCTTGATGAGCTCCACTTGTTTCCTTCCGGTGATAACAATTTTACCACTAGAAACTTTATTAACCCTCTATTATGTTTTGTTTGCAACCAATCTCTTGACATGAGGATAACAATGCGGCAATGTGCAATTACTCGTGGACGAACAAAGGGAGATAATGAGAGTTCTTTTGTTTTCGTTCACCAACATGGCGGCGATGACGTAGCGTGAAAACCATCTATATTGATTATACTGTTAAAAGGGAAATAAATTTTACACAAAAAAAAATACCTTCTCTGGCTGACAATAGTTGTGGTTATACACACCTTAGGTTTGGGGCCTTCCGGAGGGAAAATGGCTTGGGTTTGGTTCAGCTCAGGTTTCATGCTGCCCTTGGGGATGCGGTACACAGTAAAACTCCCCTTAGGGTAAAATAATAGGGTATAATTGATATAAATGAATGAAGGGGGTAGTTTCTAAAGAAACTGTGGTGCTGCGTCGGTGGGGAAGTAGTATACAAAAATTTGGCTTTATCAACGGAGTTGATAATGTAAATTGGCCGTGCACCGTACAGAGTTTCTAAAAGCTGACGTTTCGAGCGTTAGCCCTTCGTCAGAGCGAATAGATTGGATTCGCTCTGACGAAGGGCTAACGCTCGAAACGTCAGCTTTTAGAATCTCTGTACGGTGGCCAATTTACATTATCAACTCCGTTGATAAAACCAAATTTTTGTATAATTGATATAATTAGGGATCTTCGTGTATTAGCTACGTTCTGCTTTATGATTTGCCAAGCCAACCCAGGGAGCAAATAAACCATTCTATTGAGTTCAGGAACTGTCATGGGAAGTTCTTTTCTTCTTTTTGATGTATCCATGGAAATAACCCTTGGGCAGTTTCGGTCTGGGGAAAGCGGTTACACACAAAACGTCCTTGCCGGTGGGCAAACGCTATTTACCCATGGGTAAAAGGCCTTGTATAACCGTAACTAATATTAAAAGGCACAAGCTTTCGAAGGCTGGCTGTAGTCACCCACGCGGGTGAAGCTCGAGTGCTACTCGAGTTGGAGGCTCCGGTTTTTGCCTTCGACCAGTGTAGCGTTGTTTCGGACCTTGGAAAAAAATACTCTGGCACTCATGGTATCCATGGGCGAGGCGAATATTAGCCTGAGATGTGACCACATTTTGGCTCTCTGAACAAGTGTCTCATTGCAAATAAATAAATAAATAAATAAATAAATAAATAAATAAATAATAATTAATTATACTCAACCAGTGATGTTTTAGCAAAAATCGAAAAGGGCTGGAAATTATGGTCGGACCGGCCAACGGTGCTGACAAGAGACATGAAATTGCTGAGACAGAAACTTGGCGATGTGCATAGACGACTTTCCGTATCCTGAAAATTTCCTCGCTCAAGTTTTAATTTCTCGGCCGGGGCTTACATTCTATTTCATTCGACGGAAGCAAAACTTTATCCAGCCTGAAAGACTTGAACCCCGTATTTGCACAACTTATAAGGGCCACACATTTTACTAGAGGATGGCGGATCTAGCTCGTTAACTTATTGTATCTCCATGCGATTCAAATCCATGCCATGTTATGATGATAACGCGATGTTCTCTAGGAGTCCGCCGTTTATATTTGCGAGACGTCATGGATCTTCGACAAAATAGAGGTGGCAGCCGGATATTGTACAGAACTTCATAGCAACCATGTTTATTTTCCACACGCGCTGTCGTGTTGCTCCCCCGAATTGAACACAACATAATCCATTTGTACTTAATTTAAAAATCTCTAATTACACCATGTAGGGTGAATGAAAATATAACATGAACATTTAAAATGGCCTGAACAATACAATTTAATTCAGTTATGAACTGTTTTTTTTTTTGTAAATATCTTGCAACAAACAAGCAGTTCAACTGAGTGCGAAATAAGCACACTACCAGAACCAACATAAGCTGTATTTGTATTTATTTCTTATATTACTTGATAAGGAATAAAAGGCACACTATAGTTCCAAACATGTCGTCACTTTTGCAGAAGGACCATACAGCAGTTTGTAAAAAAAAAACTTAGTTGACGTCATGCATCGTCATTGGCTTTGTCGAAAAAATAAAAACGTTGATGAGTTTGTATTTCTCCCCTCCGCTTCAATTTACAGTTCCATGCGTTTAAGAATAAATATTATGTGAAGAAGCTCGGACATTTTTCGAGCGATTTTTATTTTTCCCTTCCGCGGTGATAACAGTTTCATCACTAGGAAATTTATTAACCCTCTAGTATGGGTGGTTTACGACCAATCTCTTGACACGAGGATAACAATATATATTATATATAATAAATAAAAGCTTATATAGCGCTTACATTACAGAGTAATGTGCTTTACAATATATATATATATAAGCACAACCTTAAAGAAAAAAATAATAATAAATGAAAAAAAAATACACTTCTTTCCTCGTTAAAATCTCATGATTGTTTATAAGCAAGTCTAAAAATAAATGTCTTAAGAGTACATTTAAAACAGTCAACACTCGCACTCCGGAAAAATCTTTAGCGCTGCAACCGGAAAGGATCTATCACCAAAAGTCAAACACTTGGTTCTTGGGACTTGCAGGAGTAGCTGGTTATTAGTCCGTACCGCATAACGACCTGCAGCCTTGACTTGGAGAAGCTCTGTCAAGTAGGAGGGGGCCATGCCATTGAGACTGAGTCTTGTAGACAAGAAGAGCAACCTTGAATTGTAGACGAAACTTTATGGGCAGCCAGTGTAACTTTATCAGTATAGGCGTGATGCGATCAAACCGAGGCTCCTGACAAATGACTCGAGCAGCGGCGTAAAGCACCCTTTGTAGCCGATCCTAATCTCGTACCCAGACCTCCTACGGTCATTGACAGAGTGAGATCTGGGTACGAGATTAAGCCGATCTATCTGATACTGTGGGATTCCATACAATAGAAAGTTGCAGTAGTCAAAGTGAGAGGTGACAAAAGCGTGGATCAGGGTCTTGGTGGATTCCTCGGATAGGTATTTCCTAATTCTACGGATGCTGTCCCACGAAAAGCCTTGCTACATACACACTTTGCCAACATGCGTACTCATAGTACAGTCATGGAGCTATCAAACCAGGCACCCAGTTTGCGTATTAACCCAACGGGTTTGATTTCCGCAGCGCCTACATGAATGGCGCTAATGTTCACTTTCGATAGTTGTTGTCTTGACCCAATTATCAAGAACTCCGTCTTTTGGTCATTGAGTTTCAAGCTGATGATTAGCCATCCAACCCCTGACATCTGAAACATAAGCCTCCATGGCTTTGGTCGACTGCAGCATCCTGTGACATAGTGTCAAGATCCCGGCCGGAAGGAAAGGTACAATTCACGTATCATCTGCGTATTCCTGAACCTGTGGAAGGTGTTTCTTCTTCACATAAAATAGCCGAAAAAGCATACAATAAGAAAAGTATTGGTCCTAAACAGCTCCCCTGAGGAACTCCACTCGTGACATCAAAAGTCCCGAGACTTTCGTCCGTCAACAGTTACTCGTTGCCTCCTAGCAGCAAGGAAGGACTTAACCCAACGGAGAGCACGGTCGGTAACACCAAAGTCGTCTTCCAATATCTGAGTCATCATGCCATGATCAATGGTATCAAATGCGGAGCTAAGATCTAGTAAGATCAACTTGAGTGCAACTTCTTGTATGTCCATGTTCAGGAGAATGTCATTTTGTACCCTAATTAGCGCAGTCTCCGTAGAATGATGTTGACGGTATGAAGATTGATTGCTTGGAAGAGGAGCAGTTCGAGCAGCTGGGGAATCACTGATCTATCAGCTGTGCTACAATGCTACAATATGCAATTGTTGGTGGACCAACAAAAGGAGCTAATAAGAGATCTTTTTTCGTCCAACAACATGGCGGCGATGACGTAACGCGAAACAGTACGGGAAATTTTAAAACTAAAAAAACGTTCTCTGGCTGACAATATAAAAGGGCACAAACTTTCGACAGCTCCGTGTCTGCAGTCATCCACGGGTGAAACGATATACGTATCAGTAATTCCAAAAAAATGCTTTTATGATAAACAGAACAAAAGATAAAAATTAAGATGTTAAAAGGAATACTTGACTCTGAAGAAGACGTCCGCTCAGGTTGTCGAAACGTCAGATAATGTCATCTCAAACAGTCCTTCTCAGGACTACACTCACCCGGACGATCGTACTTTACTTAATTATGACACGACTCCTGGGTTCAAACCATTTACCATATACGGAAAGGAACTGTACGTTTTGTCCTTGAAAGAGGGTCCCCAATAGGATTTTCGGGATCCGGGATTTGGCTTTTTTGGAACCCGGGATTCGGGACTCTAAAGGAATATGGGAGCGGGATTCGAAAAAACGTCACTTTGAAGCTCCGAGATCCGGGATTTCTGACGGCGAAAAATTAAAATAAACTCAACTTTCGCCTTCGGCAACGACGGAAACGACCGGAAATTTAAGCTGAGCATTCTCCACCACGCTGACACGTGCCTTTCGTGATCCCTATGGCGTGCTCTTTGTCTTGAAGTTTGGCGGTAATAAGATCCAGTTACACATGACCTTTGTTAGTTGTAACCACATCACGTTTAATTTTTACAAAAAGTGTCTCGTTTATGCTGTAGCACATAGGCCAAAATTCCCGTGGGGGAGGGGGGTCTCGATATATCCCTGGGTGGGGAGGTGCGGCGCGGCCTCTCATACCCTGACCCTGTTTAAGACAAATATCGCTGATTTTCCTACCCTGTTTAGACAGAATTCCGATTTTTATACCCTGTTAAAGACTGTTTATGTGCCTGGTATCAATGCCAAAGTCAACGGAAGTCAATATTAGTTAACAAGAGCTTGTAAAAATTTTGCTGTTTATCGTCCGAGAAAAGATATCCAGTTTAAGACAAAAATTGATAAATCGATACCCTGATTAAGACAAACAATGATAAATTCGATACCCTGTTTAAGACAAAAATCCCGAAAAACTTACCCTGGCTGGCCGCACGTCCCCATTAAGCCCTTATAAGGGAGTACCTCCCCCCTCCCCCCCGGGCCAAAATTATACTCTATTTTTTGAAAATGTCGGACAGCACAGACATCGCTGTTCGCGACGTAAATGATATTATTGGTCAGTGTGGCTCATTTTTATGAGAAGGGAAAAAGCGGAAATAAGAAAGAAGTACAAATGGAAGAAGAAAAGACAAAAGAAGTACGAACAGAGACGAGAAGAGACAATTCACTTCATTGAACAAACAGTTAAATTTACAGCTGAAATTTCAGATAAGGAAACGACATTTCTGGAAACAAACATTGGCACTTACAAAGGCGAAAGGTTCAAGATCCATACATTAAAATTCAGTCCCAAACAAAAGGCATCATCTCGAGGCTCTGGCGAATTGTATGAGTTTATTCCCCAGAGCCTCGAGATGATGCACTTAGTTTAGGACTGAATTTTAATATATCGAAATCGGTCTATTCACTCCTTGATGTGTGCACGCACTTCAAACCTACTGCACCATTTCAACACAGGCACTTCTCCTCGTGCCATCCCCCGGGATCAAAAAAGGTTTCGTCGAAGGCGAAGCTCTGAGACTTTTCAGAACAAACTCTTAATAAAGAAAATTTTTTTTGAAGAGCTCAAACAAAATTTAAAATCAAGCCTACGCGAAAGAGGTTATCCCAAGAATCTTGCTCAAAGGACCCTCTCAGAAGCGCAGTTTAAAAACAGGAAACTGGAACTCCTTCGAAAACCACAGGAGAGCAAACGAATCTTTCCTTTCGTAACACAATACCACCCAGCAGCGACAAGTGGTTCCTGGTTCAAGTTGTCAGCTGCACTTGTAAATAGCCAACTGTAGCTTGCCTTCGGCCAATTGGGATTCTTAACAGCTATTGTTGAATGTTCTGTTTTGTTGTGATTGCGTTTCATTGGCCCTGAAAAGCCCTTATGGGGTGTGGTCAATTAAGTATGTATGTTTATATGTTCTCCAAGACTGCATAAAATGTTCCAGGAATTTTTGTTCACGCTAAGCATATTCAAACAGCCCAAAATCCAGGAGTTGGGTATCACGTTGTCACGCCAGTTTTTCGATAGTCAATCCAGCACATGGCCAAATTCCTTTTATCATTGATTCTTATTTGGTCGTCACTTAAGAAGAAAAAAACAAACTGCACGTTGCCATGAAAATAGCCCCTATCGAGTGCAAACCTACGTACTTAAAGCGGCGCCTTCTTGTTCAAAGGGGTTTAGTTCGATTCCTGAAAGAACCTGCGGTGCTGCGTCGGTATGGAAGGGGAACACAGAAATGGGTTTATCAACTGAGTCGATACGGTAAGTTGACCAGGGGACTTCAGCAAGCACGTTTTTTTTTCTTCCGGTTGCCGTCCGCTTCTCAAAAACGCGCGTGCTTAAGCTCCCTGAAGCTCGAAGAGGGCCAGTGCCCAGTCTCAAGACTAGCCCGAGCAGGTCTGGCGGCTCGAAGGAAGACAACACTTGTCCTCAAAATAAAAATCGATTCCAAAGCTTATGCACTTTGTATGGACTCAATTGCTTTTTTTCTTTCAGAAAGAAGAGCAAGTTATATTCAATTCTAAACATTAAAATAATTTTCCATTCCAAACATATTATATTCTATATACAACTGTCAAAAGACACCTAATTAACCCATTCCCATTTCATTTTAAAAACTCGAAGGGTTCCAGGACTATCCGGAAAAAGGTGAAATCGGCGTATTTGATCCTTGAACCGAACAAGAGGAAGTCGCAATATCAGCGTCCTTCCCACAAGCTTTCTTGAAACTACGTTTCGGTCAGATATGTGGAAACGTAAAAGAAAAATTGACTTTATGCTTGTTGCTTTAACCCTATCAAGGAACTTACAGCACGGATTATTGAATGATATCGGCACTTGGGCACGATATTTCAATTGACCAAATATTAACTTAAATAACGCTGTATCACACTATATCACGTTAGGTAACAAAACCGCTCACCTAAAACCGTGCAAAGCTAATAAGCCTAGTTAAATTCATTGGCTTAAACAGCCCTTGTGGGTGTAGGGTGAACTAGTGGTTTATCAATCATACCGTACGGATTTCGGAAAGTCGACGATAACTTACTGCGCATGCACAGGGTCACCTCTGGGATACCTCACGCGACATTTCCTTGGGTTTTAAGTAAAATATATTCCTAACCTCAAGGAAAAAATATCCCAAGAACCCACAAGATAGCCATTCACTTCAGAATGCAACTACGTCTTGGTATTTTTCCGCCGATCTGGGGTGCTTATGTTTCAAAACGGTTGGCCTTTCTGGGATTGTGCTTACTACATCCGCTGAGATACTCTTCAAAGTTTGGGAATCAAACAGCTTGCCTCGATTATCTAGCGGTAAACGATGCTCTTCTAAATCTTTCCCTTAGTATCATCTTTAAACTTACTGCCAAGTAAGAAACCCGCGTTTCCTTCATGTAACTTCAGCGCAAAGGGAAAGATTATTTCCGAGGATGCTATTCGATGTTAACCTCGCAGGATATCTGGCTCTGATTGACCAGAAAGTTAGTTGCCCGTTGTAAAACCAGAGTGCTTATAAACTCACACCCAGATCACCAAAGGAGGTCAGGCGGTCGCGTTTTCGTGCGAATTTCCTTCATGAAAAACTTGTACCAAATAACTATTCAATAATTTTAAATTTTTTCGAATTCAATTAATATTCTTAAATGTGAAAGCCATTTTCACCTTGAAAGTTTTCTTTGTAACTTCTGCTAATGCAAAAAAAAAAAAACAATATTCGAGCAATATTGGCGAAACAGGGCACAGCATAGAGAAAAATAGGTTACCAATCGAACAAGAATTAATAAGTACATCTGACCAGCTTGGACAATTCTAAGAAAAATTTGACCATCTGATGTGAAACTCCAAACGAATTGAACTCATTTGAAGCAACTCTATCAAGACGTGGATGTCCCTGAGCTGCTGAATCGTGGTCTTCCTGTCTTGGGCGGTATTACAGGTTGTTCAACTCCTCCGCTTGGTTCCCTGTTCATGTGGTTGCTAAGAGACTCACTTAGCCTTTCTCTGAATAAAACGTCCGGAGGAGGGGGTGGGAGCTCGATATCCTCGCCATCCTGAAGATCCCCGGTGGGTGGGGGTGGCGGCATCTCTTGCAAGGAAGTGGATAACAGGCGCGACGAAGGGACTAGTAGCGAGTCGACGAACACCTCTTGGTCTGTACTAAGCGACGAGTTCCGATGAAAGACGTCTGAATCTGTCGACAGCCGAGAAGAAGTCCTTGATTTCGATTTAGGGGGGACTGGAGGGGGACTTTTCCCTTTCGCTGTACTGTTTTCTTTGAAATTCACATCTCCACTACTTGCATTTGAGGATACGTGGGTTGGAGAGGGCGAAGTTCGAAGTTCCGTCGTGCGGGGTGACGTGAGTGGTTTGGCACCAAATGAAGGTAAAGGCGGTGGAGGGGGTGGGGCAGGCGGTTGGGAACGGTCTATGGGTGGGGAAGGTGGTGGTGGAGGTGGCGACTCGCTGCGTTTCCTCCTGGATCGCCTGGCTGAACCCATGTTATTCCGACTCAAGTCACCGTTGTGTTCCTTTTCTTTGATGGTGCTTTCCTGAGGCTGCGTCAAAACCTCTTCCTGTTTCTTGGAAAACGATTTGCGAGGCACTGGCGGTGGGTCTAACACCAGGGTATGTTCTGGTACCACCTGAACCTGTTCAACTTGTTGAACTGGTTCTGTAGTTGAGCTGCTTTCATCCGCTTCCTCCCTGACTGACTGCAATCCGATACCACTGTTATCGATGTCAAAAGGTTTGGGATCCAGTGTATTGGGCGTAACTAGACCTGTGCTGTGTACCGAGGGCGTATCGGGCGATATCGGCTCAGGGATACTCTGTGAACACACAAAAACAACCATGATACTGTGAACAGAATATGTGTACGATTAAAGCTGCAGACTGCGGCAGGCTTAAAACGTAGGCGAAAATTAGAGGGGTTCGGCTACTCATGCCATCCGGGTTTGATGCCGACCGAAGATATCGATCTACAAAATTAACCCGCCGATAGTTTTTCAAGCCAATGGAACACAAAACCCACAAATACAACCAAGCAAACACGGTTCATTTGAATAAAACACGATCTCACAATCACCAAATAACCATTTCCTCTTTCCTTCGGTATGCCGGGTTTGATTCGACCAAAATGAAAATTGTTGCGAGAAAAAGGCCCACGCGAAATTTGGAAGAAAGAAGCTGCCTTTTTCTGTTTGTGTTACGCTCGACGGACATGGGTTCCGTTTTTATGAGGAGAAAAGTTGTCCCCACAAAAAGCATCACTTTCTATGGGAGATAACATTTCATGCATTTGCTATAGAAGCGCGGCGAACAGTTCACCTGAGAAACAAGAAACTGGCAAGATCATCATCTGTCGAGGGTGGGGTCAGCCTTCAAACCGAGCCAAAGTTCTGCTACACGAACACTTTGTCTCAGCGACCCAGATCAACTCGGTCAAGGGTACGCTATAAAGAGATCTTCAAGGTGTTATACGGCCGGCTACAGAAGCGATTAAACGGCATGACTTTTCTGTCACGTAAACACTCACGAAAGTTGCCTTGTCTAAAAGGGTGACTCACGTATATCTACACGTTCCAGCACTTGGCAAAGTCCCTTTTTGACTTATGGCTGTTTCTGCTTACGTGGCCTCATACACCGTACTGCCAAGCCGGCTGGAGAGACCAGGACAGCCACAACACCGGGGACTTCATCCCCTACTCTTCTCGAATAGTGTGGAGGTTCTTCAACGTCCCACAGGGAACTTATGAACATAGAAGATATTTGTGAGACGGGGTTTACAGTCCTTATCCGGGAAGACTTGGAAGTCTAACCATGTACGGATGTCATTACAAAGGCAGAACTTTCTTTCAGTTATTTTAAAATCCGGACTGTTGATCCGGGGGGGGGGGGGAGGGGGGGGGGTTTGAACCCCCGATCTCCCGCAGCCCGACAGCCCGATGCTGCGGGAACCGGAACAACTTGGAACTACCTTTCTCCATAGATTCGAGGCCACGTCAGAGTGGGATAAAAATCACCCTTGAAAAAAACGAAGACAAACAAAATGGACTCTTACCCGATCCTCAATGACGTTTCCCCTCTTCCATGCATCAGAAAACAGATTGCCAATTTTCTTCGAAGGTTTCTTGGGTTCAATCTTAGTTCTGCTGACCGAGAAACTCATGCTGCCTAAAAAAAATCAAAGGCAAAATTAATCTAAAACAAAACAAAGAGTCTACGCTAAAACGAATGATGGACCTCCCTTCGTCCGATCTGCGGCGAAAATAAAGAAACCTGACTGGTCCCAAACGAGTCCGTCCGCAAATTATGGACTTTCGGTTTTTCTGTGCAATCTAAGAAATCTCCACCCCACCCCCGCTTCCAGAACATCGAAGAGAAGCAGGCCATTATTATTTTCACAGGGGATAACTACACGCAATAAACACAAGTAAAGTACAATTAAGTTACCGCCGGGATGTATAGAAGAAGTGCCGATAGAGTCCTTGATCCTTTCAGCTTGAGATCTTGCTTTGGTTACTTGGATGTCTTTTGGTGTGTCTGCCTGTAAAATTCATAATTTAGACCTTTTTGTTAATAAAACACTTTCATGTTTTTGCGCTTGTAATTCTTGGAGGGTGGGGGGGGGGGGGGGGGAGGGGCATTTGACAGGCGCATGCTCAAAGTTTGCGAAGCTGAAATTCCATTTTGAGCACTGAGTGGATTTGCAGTCCTCGATGGTCCAGAATTCGACTCCTCTTCGTTTTGCTTATATTCACCTGGTTGCTTCCTTATAGAAGGGTTTCTTAACACAGCGCTTTTTTTTCTTTGACTTGTATCTAACACTTGTTAGGATGGAAAACATAATTCCAACCTGAGCCCTGGTCTCCGCAGTTTCTGCTTTTTGTCCTGTGGCGAAAGTTGATGATCTGCTAAATTTGTTTCTGTCCAGTGAAAACGCGATCTTGTCCATCTCATCTTGAGTCTCGGAAAAATCCACCAACATCTTGTACCCGAACTAAAAATAAAACAAAAAGACCCTTTCTCCAAGATTGTCATAGCACATATCTATTACCATCTCCGGTTGATACTATACTTCTCTTTGCTGTTTAAACAAACGGGTTTATTTTATCTTGAATTGATTTGCCTATGGCATCGACATCATTCAAGTTGTGTGCGTACCTTTGCCAGGCGGATGCCAACCACCCAGCGCTGCATAGTGTGGAGATCTTCCGCGCAAAAACAACGCACAGCTTTGGACTCCAAGTCGTGGAACTGAGGATGCTGAAAGTAATAAATATATCTTAAATATACAGTCTGTGAAGATTATAAACTCTTGCAGCCCCAAAGTAAAAGAAAATCTTTGTTGACGTCATTGTTTATCCTTTGTTTCATTAATCTATCGGTCAAATCGAAGCTTCAAATTTGAAGCCATGTTTACAAAAAAGCGCAGTCTCCAGGTAAGACAATCGCTGTCATACACAAACCAACATTCAAATAAGCTTCATTTATTCGAGTTTGTTTCCTCTCTTTTAGCTAAACGAAGAGAGAAATTAACTATTGCAAGGGGTTTTCCATTGTTTTATGGCAAGAAACTGCCCACAGGTTGCTGTAAACGAGGTTTCTAAATCTGTATGATTTTGATTCTGGGTGATGACGAGGTAAGAAGTTGCGAAGTTCCTTTTAAGGAAAAAAATCCAACAGCCAGAAAGTTGTTGCTATTTTAGTGTAAACAGAAGTTCGGTCAACTGGGTCCGGTCATTCAAAGCAGGATTGCCCAGACAGCCGATTCTGTAAATACTATAATCAATTATGACTAAAATCAGATCAAACTGATAATAATCCGCTTTGCTCCCAATTTTGATTAACCAAAAATCCTAATCCTTTGAAAGCATTCTCGAACGGAAGCTCAAACGTCGGTACACTTTTTATCAGGTATTATAGTTAATCCACTCTCCCAAAGCTTTCAGTTGCTCTGAACCGATTTTACCGGCTTATCACTGGCTACTCGATCTCAAAATAAGCGTATAGTGATTCCTACACTGTAAAGGAGAAAAATACGCAACAGTTCACAAAATGCCTTTGTGTGGTTCAACAAGGTTCTTCTTCCCCCAAGTAGTTTTATCATCTCAGATGGCAGCATAACATCGAAGCGAAGGATTGTTCATTCGTTTTCAGATTATTTTGGACGCATATTGTTCTTCAGACAACGAGGCAAAGCAAGTTGCCACGAAAACCTCTAGGATGCTTCTTATTATATAACAGACCCATAGAGCGAGTTTCAATTGAGTGTCGTAAAACCAAAACCAAAGTAATTACTTTGGCCAATCAAAATGGACGGAGACAATCCAGTAAACCAATCAAAACTCGAAGTAATTCCACGTACCCGACACAAAGCGCGGGAAAATTTGCACGCGCGAGCCACGATTGGTTTTGGTTTCACTTCTGATTGGTTGAAAAAGTGGCGAGAGAACTTTGAACCAATCAATGAGTGAAGTAATGAAAAACCAAAGCAATTCGCTAATTACTTTCGACACTCAATTAAAAACCGCTCTATCACTCAATGTCCAAACAAAAGATTTTGCATGTCTAACCTCTCATTCAGAGTGAGGCTGTACGTGCAAAGACAATGCAAAGACAAAGCCTTTATTCCCCACGGACTCCAAAATGGCTGCCAAGTGAAAACGGTGAATAATGTCGGAAAAAATTATCGGGAAAATGTACCTTCAGAACGAAGCAGTGATCAGTTGGTGCTTTTAGCTTCTTCTTGAATCCGATACCATTAAATATTGAGACGTGTTCAAACTTCAATAAACACACGATATCTCGTGATGACTGAAAGGCAGAGAAGAGAACATTAACTTGCAGCAAAAGTCATGCGAATTTTAAAGGGATTAAACAAGATGTGTCACCCAATTTAACCACAGTTAGCGACTGGGACCTGGAAACTGCAAACCAAACACTGAAGACAGGTTTGCATAAAACAGCAAGTACGAAGGGAGTAGGGATGGGCAAAGAAGCTTACAATGATAGCATTGGAGGTTTTAAAAACGGTTCAGCCTAAAGTTTTTTTTAACTCAGGCGTTCAGTCACAAATCGCACTCAAGCTTACAAAGCGCATGCGCGAAGTTAACAAAAGTGCATAAGTGGCATGGTTGTATTAAAACTGGGTTTGTCACCAGGGTGGGTACATTTAAAAAAATATTTATAAAGTTACACTGGTGGTTAAAAGCGTTTCAGAAATTATTTACAATAAAAACGTTCCCGACGTTTCGGTCGCAATCGCGGACCTTCTTCAGGGGAAGTGAGAGAAGATTTTCTTACAAAAGCACAGATATAAGCAAGACGCTGATTAAAATTCGACATGCGGCGGAGTATTTACACTTGATTCTCGCTAACAAGTAAAAATGACACAAGTCTTGATCTGAGATCGAACATCATCAAAAACGAACGGGTTTAAGTTATCACCACCAATACCGGTAACGCAGGCGAAAAAATATTAGATTTTCAGCCATGCTTAAAACGAATTCGAACATTAGCAGAGGGCGCACAAAGTCCTTTTACAGATCATCTTCGTGTCTAATTGCAAGTGCAACAAACGCTTTCAATAATCAGTTTACACTTCTAGAGCTCATCTCACCTTTGCTTTTCCCTTCGGTGTGTAATAAATGCCAGAGGCTCTTAGAACGAAGTAATGTTTCTTCCAAGATTTTTTCCCTTCCTTCAGGTACAACACACCATCCAGTTCTGGAAGCCTCATGGCATCTTTTTGAAAAAACTCCTGTCAACACAAGAGAAGAACCAAACGTAGATCATTCAACGGTAAGACATCAAACTCGGATTTTCTGGAGGGGACGAAAGGGGAGAATTTCCGTGAACATCATGAATTTGGTTGAAAATGTGAATGGGCTATTTTATTTCTATCTCACGGAATCGATTGGCTTCCACTAATTTACTTTTTATCGTTACTTTCAGGGCTCGAAATAACGGCCGGTCAACGGACAATGTCCGAACTGATTTGGGAGTTGACCGGTCAACCTTTCGCCGTCTTGCCGGTCATATTGACCGGTCACATTTGATCGTTTTGAAAATGAAATAAATTAAAATTTCCATGCTGTTCAGTTGTTTCAGTTGTAGCAAGTCGCTGTGTACTGTCATTTGCGGAACTTTGATCTGAAATCCTGGATGAAATGCAACAAGAACCGTTGTTGATAATGAGTGCTTTAAAGTGCTATAAGCTCTAAGCAACAACTTTTTTGGAAAAATATAACGCCAGTTTTGGTTCATGGGCCCCTGTTTTAAGAGTTATTTATTTTATATAATTTGACAACCCAGAAACGGTACGTGACCGAGCTAAAATGAATTTGGCCGGTCATCGTGTCCGGAGACTCTCCGGAAATTATTTCGAGCCCTGACTTTGTTCCGACCAATACAGTTTCTGCATTGAGCGATGAAGAAAACCCTTACCACACCACTCTTACTATTATGCTCTGACGATGGGCTAAAGGTCGAAGACTCAGCTTTTCAATCTCCTTGCGGCGGTCAGTTCACTAAATTCTCCTTTTACAGTTCTTTTTGCTAATAGCTCCTCTAATATAAATACAAGGTTGCTAGCGGTGACTGCAACAGCATGATTTACTCTAGAAAAGCATATCGATAATATCGACCACTGTGGCTCACTTTAACTGACTCTAAATTGCATTACAAGAAGTCTGCTGTAAGTCCCTTCCCAACAGTTTTCAAGTAGTCTAGAAAAGCAAACGTGAAAAGGTGAAGAGTATTTGTATGGTTTCCCTCGCGAGACAAGCAGCTGCATACACTCCTGTCCTCAAGCAAAGAGAAACAGCTGCTGCATTTAGAGCGGTTTTCAATTGAGTGTCGTAAAACAAATACCAAGGTAATTACTTCGACCAATCACAGCAGGCGCAAACAGCGCAATGAACCAATCCAAATTCGTACAATTCCACGTGACTTGCTCAAAGCGCGGGAAAAAAATCACGCGTGCAAGTCGAATGGTTTCAGTTTTCTTTTTCATTGGTTGATAAACTGGCGCGAGATTTTTAAACCAATCTCTAAGCGTAGCAATTGCAATCGCATAATTGCTTTCGACAGTAATTTGAAAACTGCCCTACCCCAACCTAAACATGGCACTAACCACAGCACTTACTTAAACAGGTAGCAAATGTTCAGACTTAAAAAGGACACTATTTGTAAGCTCGTTATCACGCATTTACCTGCAGCAGGACGGCTTTGCTTTTTTCAGCCAACTCCGCGGCACCTATTGATGTATCACTGCTAAGTAGAAAGTTCTGAAACAGAGAAAACTCGACATCAGGAACACTCAAGGGCGGTGATGTTGTTCTTTGTGCACATTAGTCAGTGACGGAGGAGCGCGTTTTCGAGTGGAAGGGGCTTAAAAGCGAGCTTGGATCTGGAGGCATCCACCCAAAAAATGATTAACTCTAGAGGACTCAAACGGCTTGCAAACGCTATTTTTGGCGTACTCTACCAAAAATGTCCGTGAGTACCATATGTTAAACCATCGAATAACTGCGATTTATTATTCCACTACAAAAATGGTGTTATTTTGCTTTAATTTTACTTGGTAAGAGTGTTTAAAAGAAAAACAGCATTATCTGTCCCTCAGGGCGCGTGCGAACGATGTAAACAGCACAAAAGCCAGCCAAATGTCCTTTATTTGATTGAATAAATGAAATGACGAGTGATAAGCGATGACAAGCTAAATTCTCAGGCTTTGCATCGTGTTGAAAACAATTTCTGCTTGTATTTGCTTTGTTCTAAATCGGTCAAACCGGGACACTAGTGTATCACCGTCTCATATTTTGCGCGTTCTCTTGACCACATATGGTAAAATGGCGTAATAATAATTAACAATTAGACCCGTAGCCCGCAAGGGCTACGGGTCTAATTGTTTTAGTATCACTCAACTAGTCGGACAGAAAAGGCAATAATAAAGTTAGCAAATGCAAGTTGAAAACATATTTATTTGGGAATAATACGAAAGAAAGCGTCACTCGAGGACTATTACTAATAGTCCTCTAGTAGCGTAGCCAATCAAAATGCAGCATTTGCATTAGTCCACTAGTTGGGTGATACTAATGTTAAATATTACACTTTCATTGCGCAAGAATATTTACCTGCGGGTTTCTGAAGAGGGCATATTTCTCTCGTCTGTTATTAAGGACAAGTTTGTTTTCAGAATCCCAAGGCCAGCTGGAAACTACATCCACCACTGACTCGTGGTCTTCAAGGAGACGTTCTGAGAAAACGTATCAAACATTCTACGTTACAACAGCAGTTATGACCAGCAGTATCTTTCGTACATCAGATCACAACATGGGAGTTAAACAACCGACAATTGACAATAAGAAGGCCAACGAGACCAGTTGGCGTAGAAGTCTACTCAATGCGATTTTCATAATTCTGCGGAATCACACCTTCAGCACTAAGGCGCCAAACTGCGTTTTGGTTTCCTAACATATATAGCCAGGAAGATCAACTCCGCCTCCGGAAAGTGAATTGGAGCTTTTTGCGATATCTTTTTCGAGGTTCTTCAGTAAAAAGATTCGTACAGATTCCATCGCTTTCCATCGGTGTCGAGTTCCAATGTATGAATATACCGTGGGAACCAAAGATGCTGATTGGTAGGTTATATCACCCATCAACAATTGATTTCGGCATTCGTCTCCGCTTAGCATCAGAAGTTTGATTGATGGAAGCCGAAACGCAGTTTGGCCGTTGGCCCTTGATTCAGAATCATGAAAATCGCAGCAACATTATGCCAGCTCTGTGAAGTGAAATTTGACGGCAACATAATTATAAATCCATATTTAATTTCACACACTCACCCAGCCCACACATGAAATTGACGACAAAAAAGCACTTCAGCGAATTCGGCATCCCCTGGCTGTGCGCTCTGAATTCGAACATTAGACGGATTTAGGGTCACTCCTAAAACATGGCACTGCGCATGTACTCAAACAATCACACGCTCACTGGCACGCCTAAAGATAACTTGGCGGGATTTTAAAGCTGTGGTCAAACTTTGCACGATGGTCGATCACTGCGGAGTATTTTATTGGCCCGAACCTTAGCAATTGCCAACTGTCATCTGTTTTACCTTGCATGCCAAAGGGTTCGATAGTTTACCGACTGGGCCCCGCAAGCACGTTGCGAGAGAGGACATCAACGGGGTTTCCACTAACAGAATTAATTTTTAGGAGCAATACCATGGCTCAGTGCTAGCGCTTTAGACTTTTGTTTCTTGTTTTCTCCAAATGTCTATGAAAAAAATATTTTCTATGAAGAACGCGAGGACACAACGCCTAACGTTGAACGTCACTGCTAGTTTGAGCACTTAACAGAAGATGAGCGAGCTGAATAAATTGTGAAAACATTTAGAAAAGGGACGTCGTAGATCTGAGATTTCCCATTGTTTAAGGTATTTCCT
>NC_090883.1:25394196-25404196 GCF_036669925.1 Montipora capricornis | reverse complement strand
GTCCCAACTTCACTACCAGAATTCATGTCTTTTTCCATAACACAGAGGTCCTCTAAAAGAGCGTCTAAATCAACTTCCCCGCTTCCTGTAGAGAGATCCAGAAATTTATATATCAGGGCTACAAGATGACACTTATTAATTTATCACTGATAAAACAGACTTTACCTTGACATTTATGCAATTGTGATTTTGTGATCACAGCAGATAATGTAAAAAGAAGACACTTATTTTACTGAAAAAAAGCACAAAATTTACAAGAAGATCGAATACTACAGTAGGAATGTCTAGACAATACTGTATGTCACAAAATTTTTGGCCAGATATCAAGAATAAACACCCGATGTTCTAGGAAAAGCACAGATTAGCTAAAGTGAACAATATGCAACAAGATATCAAAAAAGATCAAGTAACATAACCACAAAGGTCATACAGTTTATTCACAGCTAGCCGCATGAGACTCAGCAAGCACTTATCCATTTACAGGACACACAGTTGAGGATAATTTTGGATTTAATTGTTTTCTCTCAAAACATCTCAAAGCTGTAAGTTTACAAAATGTAATTAAGTAAGATGTATTAAAGAGAAGGCATTTAACAGTGTTGGCTTAGAGTACAGAGTTTTATTTGAAGTAAAACTGCCACCACTGTAAAGTCAGAAAGATCTACTGTAATACTACAGAAGCACTACATGACTGGATGGGCAAATTTGTTTCTCAGATTTCATGCTGGTGTTTTGTTGATTATGAACACAACAGAACATGATAACTTGCACATGTGATGAGACACAAATACATGCTCACTTCAATCCTGTCTGATAAAAACAGCCCATGAGCCAAAACATACAAACACTTAACTATACAATTATCTGATAGTACCTGTACTTTATACAACAAAAGGCATGAACAAACTAAGTCAGGACAAAATTATGGATGTACATTGAGAAAACTAAATAGTGTACATATATCTTATTCCATGGTTTCACTTATAATACGTGCAGATATTAAATGTCTGCACGTATTATATGTTAAACCATCAAATAAGAGATTTATTATTCCACTACAAAAAAGGTGTTATTTTGCTTCAATTTTATTTGGTAAGAGTGTTTTGAAAAAAATGCATCATCTGTCCTTCAGGGTGCGTACGAACGATGTAAACAGCACAAAAAGTTAGCCAAAGATCTTTATTTGATTGGATAAACCAAAATGACGAGTGACAAGTGATGACAAGCTCAATTCTCAGGCTTTTCATCATGTTGAAAACGACTTCTTTCATTGAAAAACTCCCGTTCTGTCCGTATTTGCTCTGTTCTAAACCGGTCAAACCGGAAAAACTCCCGTTCTGTCCGTATTTGCTCTGTTCTAAGCCGGTCAGACCGGGACACTACAGTGTATCACCGTCTCATATTTTGAACATTCTATTGACCAAATATGGTAAAATGGCATAATAGTGGAATAATAAATGTAGTTAAGAGAAAGAACAAATTCATAAACAATACATGCATGGAGATACCCTGTGTGCCAGAGGAATTTTTTTTCAAGGTCGCTCAGCAATTCCGAATCAATGGTCAAGGACGTTGATTTGGAATCAGGAGTTACAGTAAACACTGTAACATGATGTTAACTGGTTATAATATTTAGTTAATAACTTTAACACATTGTAAATTCAACTTCAGGGGCATGGATTTGCTTCAAACGACACTTTTTCCCAGAAGTAGTGGATTCCCAATAAATTATTAACTTAAAGTTTACCACGTAAAAACAACACGATTAGTGAAATACTTACCTTCAATGGCACAGATTGAAAATCTGAATTGATCCTAGAAAAAAAATTGACAGAACACAAGCTCCACAAAAAGCACAATAATTAAAATTGTAATTTAAAAAATTATTTAATACACATTTAACTATTTGCTGTTGGATTTGCTGTTGGGGCACTAGGGACTGGTCATTATTTAAAGGGGCACTGTCATGCCAATTTTGCTGTTTTTAGGTTAAAACTGGGCAAAAATCAAAATTAGTATTTTAGCATCACACGTACAACATTCCTGACATCCCACTAAAAATATTATATTTACCAAGAGCTATTTGCATTACTTTTTGGTGACTTTCTGCAAACAGCTTTTTCAAGTTTCAATCCATTTCACTGAATCCTCTCCATCCATGGATGTGAATAACAAAGAATAGCTTCAGTGCACTTCAATTGTTTATGAGTATTGGCAACAAAACTACACCATTATTTTTTGGTCTTGATTGATGCAAAGACATATTTTAGTGTTTTGAAGTTTGACTGAAATAGGATGACACCGCAGGTTTGCCTACAACCATACATAAGAATTCTTGAATCTGGAACACAATGAAACTCAAGCAAAGGCTAAATTTACTACAGTAAGCAGCAAACTCAATGTTTGATGAAAACATTTGCTTAGTAAGGTACTCTTATTTCGAAGATAAATAAAATTGATAAAGAATCTCGTTTGTGTTTTTCTTATGACAACTTCGCCGGATTGAAATTCAGAGTGGAGAGAAGCAAGGCTGCGTATGGGCACCCACCCTGTTTGGTATTTTCTTTTCTCTCCTCATCCAACATGCTCTCTAGTTCTGCAGTGAGGGTGTCCTAGCTCCTCCACACACACCAGGGCGGAAAGATACTGAACATGACTTGTCTGAGCGTTAAGACCGAAGTGAAGACAGTACTGTTAAGAGAGTTGCTCTTTGCTGATGGCGCTGCCTTTGTCAGTCACACAGAGAGCGGACTACAAGCCATCACAGACTGCGTCACGACTACCTGCCAGGACTTCGGCCTTACCATCTTCATAAAGAAGACTGAGAAAGCACTCAACTCTGTGGACGCCTTCAAGTACCTTGGCTCAACAATCACCTCCAATTTCTCCCTGCATGGAGTGACTTGAATGCCTGCATAAGCAAGGCAGCTTCAGTTTTCAGAAAACTGCAGAGGTGTGGAAGTGTGTCTAGCTAAGCCCAAAACTGCGCTTAAAGAGCAAAATCAGAGTTTACCCTGTTGTATGGGAGTGAGACATGGCCTGCATATACCAGGCAACGAGCTAGACTGAACACACTCCACTTCAGATTTCTCCGCAAAATTCTTGGGATCACCCGGAAGGATAAGATTACCAACCAGGAAGTACTTGACAACTGCAGAACTGCCAACTATCGAGTACCTCCCCTCAGAGCGTAGACTAAGTTGGCTAGACCATGTCCACCGCATGGGCCCCAAGAACCTTCCAAAAGACCTACTCTATAGACAGCTGGCTCAAGGCAAACAATTGACAGGGCAGCCACTTCTTCGCTACAAAGATGAGACATGAACTCAGGAAGCCAGAATCAGTGTTGACAACTGGGAATTGCTGGCTGAAGACTGTATTAACGGCAGGGTCATTGACAAGACAGGCTGCAAACCGGCAGAGGTAGAGAGGATGAGGACCTGGGTGGAGAAGAGACAGAGGAAGAAGCCTTCCACTAACAACCTGATCACACTGCCACAAGCCTTGCAGCTCCACAATCAGTCTTCGAAGTGAAGAGCAAAAGTGCCTACACCAATGATCCATTGCCTGCAAGGCATATTGAGGCCATATATGCAAGGTGAATGAAGTCATAATTTAACAGCACTTTTTACACTGAACATTTTCTCGTTAGAAACTGATCGAATGCATTCCAATATTTTTTTATCAAGAAAGTTGTGACACTTACTGAGCCCAGTATACAGCGAAGAGCCTGGACGATGGAGAACAGACCCAGTGTAAGTGTGTCAAGCAAGATCATTTCCCATTCTGATGTGTTGACTGTGAGTCTCACTAGACTCTCTCTGGCTGCACTCGAATATGTGTATGATTCATCTCTGTTCTAGATGGCGTTTCTTCAGTCTGTTTTCGCTCCGAGTCAGCAGATGAAATTAAGTTCCCGACCACTGGTTTTTTTATTGGCATAGGTCAATTTAATTGTTTTCTCAATTTGTATCATGGTATTGTGATAGGTCCCTTAACTACTTCAGGCAAAAGAAAAGGGAAAAGGAAAAAAAACAATTCAAAAGCCTTGTAGTGGCTTTTAGTTAGGACAAACACCGTAGCAGTTCCGGAAGAGCTAGCATGTATGCATAAAAAAAGTCAAAATTTAGTCCATGTTTTAGGATGTACATCTTGTTTAGATTGCTCAGTTTTGACCTTGGTCAAATTACCATAATGAAGTCAATTGCAAGCACAGCTTGGATGTCATTGAACATTATTGTTTTATAAGAATTACTTTTAAGCCCAATAATCTTCTTCTTAGAGACGGTTTCTTTAATGAAATAATTTGATATGCCAGATAATTTCTTTTTACATAGCTTCCACGAAAATCTATGTGCACCACTATTCGAGACAGGACCAGTCTCTTCTATTTAACCAATGAAAACTGACAAGGGTTGTAGTTCCAATCGACTACCATAAAGAGATAATTAACAGTATTTTGTGATTGTAAACAGTGAATTCTTGTGAAGGCGAAAACGGTATCTTAGTTTAGAGTGGTTATCAGTCACACGCGCCCCTCAACGACTTTGTTTTCATTTTCGAAACTAAATTGATTGATTAATTGACGTCCACCCAAATTTCAGATAGTTAAATGAAATTTAACATAGTTAACGACTAGGAGCTAGTCTGGTAAGTTGTGTTTTGCAGGCGGTTGTTAGTGTCTTGGCCGTCTGGTAGCGTTGTTTAGCGTTTTTGGTGCGTTCTGTAGCGTTTGTTATAGTTACATGGTTCACGACCGGGAGCTAGTCCAATCAGTAGCCTTTGGCAGGCATTTGTTAGCGTTTTTATGCGTTTTTTGTAGCGTTTGCCGCACTCTTTAGGTTGAGGGAGCCCTGGGGCTGACATGGTTCAGCGGTATTCCTGCTTAGTGCAATGCGTTGTTGTCCAATGTGCTTGCAGCGTGTTTGTTGCTCTCTTGGCATGGTGTTGTGAGTCGAATTAGGAGTTTAGTGGTTCTCGGCGTTCCCTCCCTATCCCCCCCTTTTTTTTTGTATTTTTTTTTTTTGTATTCTTTTTTTTTTTGTGTTCTTCTTTTTTTTTGTATTTTTATTTTTTTGTATTTTATTTCTTTATTTATTTTTGTTTCCACTGAGCTATCTGGCTCAAGTGTGACAGGTGTCCTGAAGGGGCCTGGCGCGGGGGGCTCGTGGCTTGGTTGTGGGTTGGGCAGGCCAGTCGGGTGTTCTAGCGCCTTGGGGATCTGACTGCAGTTGCAGCTCCCAGGCTTCCTGGGCACCTACCCTCCACTGGCGACATGGGCGTTAAGTTTTGAAAAATGAAAAAAAAGTCATAAGGGGGCGCACGTGATTGGCAACTGCTGTAAGTACTTGGAAAGTGATTGTTTTGATTTGAAATAAAGTGAAAATTGTTTAAGATATTAGCTACTTTCCTGTATGTTTTATAGAAAGGGTGATCTGAAAGGGAAATGTTCCATTTTCGCGTGGTAAAATGCTTTTCCACGAGTATTGAACGCACAATGAAAGGATGTGTTCAATTGACCATATTCCAGAATAGGGATACAATAGAATTTAAGTCAGAAATCCTTTGCTTTTATAGAAATTCACATGAAACTTATCAAACACCTGTGCTACAATAAAATTTTAAACATATCTTCCACATCCTAGTTGCCTAAAAGCTAACACCAAACATACTATTTCAAATCATCACACTGACTACACCTATACTTATTCCGTAGATCAACAAACGTGTGTAATCAAGAAAATCAAGTGCCTGAAGAGAATTGCTGTACATAATAATTATTTGATGTCAAAAACATGATCACTCCACAAATCAAGAAAAAGAAAAAGCCCAAACAGTTTGGATGCTCATCTGAAGTTACTACATGAATCCCCTCCCAAAAGGAGTCAGCATGTGGCAAATTAATTCAGTGAGATGAAAGTAAACATTTGCAGACGCTGGGTGACTTTCGTTCAAGTTCTTAGTCCGAATTTCTGAATCCGTAGTCCGGAGTCCTGATCTGAGGCAAACCCTCACACTGCCCCTTTAAGTTAAGAAGGAGGGGGGGGGGGGGGGGGAGGGGGAGGGAGGGGAAGCACGGGGAGGGAAGACGGGGGCTAACCCTTTTTATAAAGGGGTTTAAAGGGGCCAAGGAGTATGAAGTATACTCTAAGAGGCATCCACTGGCCAAGGTGGGTAAAAAGGTGGGTAAAAAGAAATAATTATAATATGTGAAATAGTAATTCCAAATTGTACAATTTTTATGCTAATCCAATTGTTTCCCACCACTATCCTGTACAACTTTACTTAGTGAATTTTACACAATTCTGTTTGCCCTCTGTAAAATGCCATTGTTATGCAAAGTAAACAACCATCAAGTATGATTGTTTATTGTGTAAGTATGGAGATTTATGTACATTTGGAACCGTGATAAAATAAAAATTACATACGATGTTTTCACTAGTGAAAAAATGTCGTATTGTCCTTTTCATTGGACATACAATTTTTATCACAAGTGCAAACTTGTCGTTTCAGCCTTTTGATTGGCTAGTATTACATGTATGTTGAACTTTGGTGCGGATGGCCTGTGTACCGACGGTGGGAGTAAAATTTAAAAAAAAAGAAAAAAAAGGGAGCAAAATTTGTAAATACATGTATGGCAGCTGACTGGTGTTTGAATTTCAAAGTTCTTGTTCCTTTATTGCTTCGTTTTCTCCATCAAATACTTTCTGCATCAGCAAATCGTAAAAAGTTTTAAAAGTGTTCAAGCAAGGTATGGAATAGACTGCGAGCACTCCCTTCATAACTCAGCCGAGCGGCCCGCTTTTCTGAGGCAGTCGTGTTTTGTCATGCAAACAAATAAAATGACCGAGGAAGGCATTGAGAAGAGAAGTGTAAGAAGGGACTGCATTCAGAATTTCCCGTTGCACCAGCTACGGTAAATTTGGATTGGTCCGTTGACAATGCCCCACTGTCAGATTTTTTGACGGATCAATTACTTCTTGTCAGATTGTGCTTTGATTATAAGCACGCTATGGCTTTTGCGGAAGATTTCGATCATTAATTTTATCCCTTCAAATAGGAAAGATTGGACACAAACAAGAGCAGAAACTTGCAGTCAAAGCTCTCCTATCCGGGCAAGTATGTTATGGCTGTGCTACCAACTGGTTTCAGCAAGACCATTATTTGTGAGAGTTTTGTCTACTGGTAACCTAAAATCAAATGCCATCCGGTCGTGGTAATTGTTCCTTGTTGCAGCATCACCGAAGACCAGATATCTATGGGTAGTTGCCTTCGAGAAGAAAGGGAATTTGTTAAAGTGCCACTGTGATAAAAAAAAAACCACTTCCTTTTTTCCTTCAGATTTTGAAATTGTGTTTGCTTAACACCTGTATACGGTTGGATCCAGGGAAAGTGACGTCAGAGGCTCACTAGCTTAAAATTTCAGCGTGTGAACGCAGCTTATTATATATATATGCAAAGCGTGAGTTTAAAAGTCTGAAAGCCCAAAACCCCCGTGCTGCATATTAATTCTGCCACGTACACACGTATTGCATTCTTAAACTAGTGAGCCTTTGACGTCATTTTTGTTCCCATCAATCCCCAGCTCTCTCTGGTGATGACGTGACTGGCGAAATGTTAGTAGATGGCCTCCTCGTGACCATTTGAATAGGAACAATTACCAGTTAGAAATAGGTTAAGAGACGTGTAGTCCCTGGGCTTTTTTGAAATCCAAGCCCTAAACACGTGGGTCACTTAGTGTTTTGTTAACACAGTTTTGAAATCCAAAGAAAAAAGTATGAATTGATTTTTTGGTCACGAGGGGCACTTTAAAGGAAATCAAACACGTATCTGAGTCTTAGTTATTTCTGCAGAACAAGCTCATGACCTCTGCACTGTCAGACGTTATCATTGATGAGATCGACCCATTCTAAACAAGAATTTGTCCTCCTGATTAGTTGTGGGACTCGCTCACTAGTCTAGGTAAAGATTTTTGCCTATTTGTTTGGGGCTTTTGTTCACGATCAGTGGTTTGATAGCCTCTCAAAATGAACACTTACCTTGGGTACCTATCTCTGTCTCTTACAGGTATATAACATCATTATTGTACTTATTGGAATAGCGCCGGGGGTCCCTTGCCTATTTACATGATGAAGCGGGAGGGGGGTGGGAGGGTTGTGTGGGTGTTACAGAAATTTTGATTCTTTTCCCCCGGTGTTCCTTCCCACCCTTCTTACAATGAATAATGACCGGTCCCTTAACTTTGGACTAATGGGACAATGAGAGAGAAATTAAGGCCCACTTTTTTCTGAAATGATGTGCTTCCACGACCCCCACTGCACGTATTCGGGCTAACACCACTCATCCAATTTTCTTATAACAAAATTATGTTTTTTCAATATTCATTCCAAAGTCACCTGCTAGTAATTTAAATCAAAATTGAATTATGATACAAGTCAGGACACTCAAACTGTATTCCATCATGATCCGCCCATTGGCTGTGATATTGATGGTGGCACAAAGCCCAGATCACCTGGGCTTTCTTCTTCATTCTTTTCGTCTGAGAACTGCTCAAGTTCCTATCAAGAGACAGGAAAAGGCTAACATAAAAATAACTGATTGAAAAAAATAAAAATTCTGTTGAAGCCTATTCAATTTACGTTTAAATTGGAAATGAATTTAGTCTCATATCTTCATCATCTTCCACAAACGCTGTTACCTGGAAAGTTATCCTAAAATCAAGGTCAATGTACTCATTAAACAGTCTGCATTTTGCTTGTTCGATTTACTACATACTGTAGGGGTCATGTGACCATTACTACTGTACCTATGCTTTCAATCCCTACATGCAAAGCGGTTCCTAGGTAAATACTTCAATGGTATTATAACACTGCGTCAATTTTAGTACTCTAGCTGTAATACAGTGTGTTCATAGTGTATAATGGTATGTACATGTAGCTCCCATCATCACAACTCTTAAGGCTGGTTTACACGGCATCGCCAACTGCAACAGTACAGCCTGAAGCCCAAGAAAATACATGTGTGACCAGCCATAATGCGTACGCAAGTGCAAGCATCGATGCCAGAAATAAAATGAAAAATTTCCATTTGCGTTGCTCTTGCATTGTAGTTGTTTTAGTGTGTAATGGTGGTTTACGCACAACACAAACGAAACACCTTTATTCTGCCATCCTGGGATACTTGCTTGTGCCTTACAGGTCAGTGTTGTCACGCTTGCGTGCCTCGTGTGAACCCATCCTTTCTCAGAGTAACCCATCTGCACGATGTTGATTGAGAAACAAAAATAAACACTTGCCCTCTTGAAATGTTGCTAACCTCATCCAACATCTTATCACTATGCGTCATCGTCGTCGTCGTCATCGTCATCCATCATCGCCTTCTTCCTCTTCTTCACACGTTTCCTCTGTTGGTTCTTCATCTTCTTCTAGTTCATTGTCACTGGTGGCAGGGGCAACTTTTGTACTTCCCTGATTCATCACTATCCATTACCTCCAAACACAGACCTGAAATTGAAATAAATCCGACACGAACAATTAGCATGACTTCATTCTTCTGTCGTGAAGTATTGTACTGATATCATGGAAGTGATGGGTTCTGGCTATCTTATTCCCATTAGGATTTGGTTAATAAAAAAAACCCACGGATTAAGCCAGAAAAACTACCCAAACACATTGCTGCTATGTGTTCTCTCACTTTCACACTGTCTCGTGCGCATGAGCTACCAATAAGGCGTTACAACCACCTTCTTTAAAAAAAAAAGACAGCTATCACATTTGCCCCAGATAAGTGTCACAATATTATTATACAATTGTAATAATGAATCATTATGGCGCTTGTAGAATTTGCAGGAATCCACACACTCACAGGAATTTTCACGAATCGCAATTGGGGCTGCAGGAATCCTACGTTACAGATAATTAAATAATGTAGCTTTATTTTTTGTGAATGTCATTTACAGGGTGCTTTTTCCAAGTTTATTAGTCAAAGCTACTATTAATTA
>NC_090883.1:25374843-25384843 GCF_036669925.1 Montipora capricornis | reverse complement strand
ACTGAAGATTTGACAATCATTCAAAAATAATTTAGTATATTCTTTTGATTAGCAGTGTAATTTCTTCTTGAGAGACATAATTCATTTACACTCAACTTCGCCATTTTGCTAGATTTTTCTTCATTACATGAAATCTCAAGCATGATTTTTGAGAGATGATGCAAAATAAGGCTGAGGGAATTAATACACGGTGATAATTGTGTTGAATTTTTGAACAATGATTATGAATAAAATTATCCTTTCCCTGTATATGTACAAATCTTTGGTAATGTAAAGATAAAATGTAAACTGTGACAGCTGTAAATTATATCATCCAAATACAGTATGTGCACTGTGTAATATTGTATTTATTGCATGCAAAGTCAAGTAAGATGCATGTCCAGTTCATCGTTTGAATGTGCAATAACATCTTTCATGTATACAAGAACGTACATTAACTTTCAATTTAAGTAATGCGATAATATTAAGAATTCCTTTGTCTTGTTGCTGTTGTTGTTGAAGAACAGCTACTTCCTGAATGACTGACAAGAAAGAGGACTTTGATCCCAAAGAAAACACTTCAGTTTCCTTTGAGTCTAAATCATGTTCTAGTTCAGAAGAATCCTTTGTATGTTGTATGATAAAATAATAATGTGATCAAATTATCCGCAGAAGATGTAATATTTCGATAGTTTAGCAAACAAATTTGTTTCTCATGTCTTGAGACGAAATCAGAAGGATCCAATTCAGAAACACGATCATTACATTAACTGTACCTTCACTTTGGGCGAAATAGGAGAATTAGGGTTGGCAAATGAGCCGGAGAGTCTGGTCCCAACTTCACTACCAGAATTCATGTCTTTTTCCATAACACAGAGGTCCTCTAAAAGAGCGTCTAAATCAACTTCCCCGCTTCCTGTAGAGAGATCCAGAAATTTATATATCAGGGCTACAAGATGACACTTATTAATTTATCACTGATAAAACAGACTTTACCTTGACATTTATGCAATTGTGATTTTGTGATCACAGCAGATAATGTAAAAAGAAGACACACTTATTTTACTGAAAAAAAGCACAAAATTTACAAGAAGATCGAATACTACAGTAGGAATGTCTAGACAATACTGTATGTCACAAAATTTTTGGCCAGATATCAAGAATAAACACCCGATGTTCTAGGAAAAGCACAGATTAGCTAAAGTGAACAATATGCAACAAGATATCAAAAAAGATCAAGTAACATAACCACAAAGGTCATACAGTTTATTCACAGCTAGCCGCATGAGACTCAGCAAGCACTTATCCATTTACAGGACACACAGTTGAGGATAATTTTGGATTTAATTGTTTTCTCTCAAAACATCTCAAAGCTGTAAGTTTACAAAATGTAATTAAGCAAGATGTATTAAAGAGAAGGCATTTAACAGTGTTGGCTTAGAGTACAGAGTTTTATTTGAAGTAAAACTGCCACCACTGTAAAGTCAGAAAGATCTACTGTAATACTACAGAAGCACTACATGACTGGATGGGCAAATTTGTTTCTCAGATTTCATGCTGGTGTTTTGTTGATTATGAACACAACAGAACATGATAACTTGCACATGTGATGAGACACAAATACATGCTCACTTCAATCCTGTCTGATAAAAACAGCCCATGAGCCAAAACATACAAACACTTAACTATACAATTATCTGATAGTACCTGTACTTTATACAACAAAAGGCATGAACAAACTAAGTCAGGACAAAATTATGGATGTACATTGAGAAAACTAAATAGTGTACATATATCTTATTCCATGGTTTCACTTATAATACGTGCAGATATTAAATGTCTGCACGTATTATATGTTAAACCATCAAATAAGAGATTTATTATTCCACTACAAAAAAGGTGTTATTTTGCTTCAATTTTATTTGGTAAGAGTGTTTTGAAAAAAATGCATCATCTGTCCTTCAGGGTGCGTACGAACGATGTAAACAGCACAAAAAGTTAGCCAAAGATCTTTATTTGATTGGATAAACCAAAATGACGAGTGACAAGTGATGACAAGCTCAATTCTCAGGCTTTTCATCATGTTGAAAACAACTTCTTTCATTGAAAAACTCCCGTTCTGTCCGTATTTGCTCTGTTCTAAACCGGTCAAACCGGAAAAACTCCCGTTCTGTCCGTATTTGCTCTGTTCTAAGCCGGTCAGACCGGAACACTACAGTGTATCACCGTCTCATATTTTGAACATTCTATTGACCAAATATGGTAAAACGGCATAATAGTGGAATAATAAATGTAGTTAAGAGAAAGAACAAATTCATAAACAATACATGCATGGAGATACCCTGTGTGCCAGAGGAATTTTTTTTCAAGGTCGCTCAGCAATTCCGAATCAATGGTCAAGGACGTTGATTTGGAATCAAGAGTTACAGTAAACACTGTAACATGATGTTAACTGGTTATAATATTTAGTTAATAACTTTAACACATTGTAAATTCAACTTCAGGGGCATGGATTTGCTTCAAACGACACTTTTTCCCAGAAGTAGTGGATTCCCAATAAATTATTAACTTAAAGTTTACCACGTAAAAACAACACGATTAGTGAAATACTTACCTTCAATGGCACAGATTGAAAATCTGAATTGATCCTAGAAAAAAAATTGACAGAACACAAGCTCCACAAAAAGCACAATAATTAAAATTGTAATTTAAAAAATTTAACTATTTGCTGTTGGATTTGCTGTTGGGGCACTAGGGACTGGTCATTATTTAAAGGGGCACTGTCATGCCAATTTTGCTGTTTTTAGGTTAAAACTGGGCAAAAATCAAAATTAGTATTTTAGCATCACACGTACAACATTCCTGACATCCCACTAAAAATATTATATTTACCAAGAGCTATTTGCATTACTTTTTGGTGACTTTCTGCAAACAGCTTTTTCAAGTTTCAATCCATTTCACTGAATCCTCTCCATCCATGGATGTGAATAACAAAGAATAGCTTCAGTGCACTTCAATTGTTTATGAGTATTGGCAACAAAACTACACCATTATTTTTTGGTCTTGATTGATGCAAAGACATATTTTAGTGTTTTGAAGTTTGACTGAAATAGGATGACACCGCAGGTTTGCCTACAACCATACATAAGAAATCCGGAATCTGGAACACAATGAAACTCAAGCAAAGGCTAAATTTACTACAGTAAGCAGCAAACTCAATGTTTGATGAAAACATTTGCTTAGTAAGGTACTCTTATTTCGAAGATAAATAAAATTGATAAAGAATCTTGTTTGTGTTTTTCTTATAACAACTTCGCCGGATTGAAATTCAGAGTGGAGAGAAGCAAGGCTGCGTATGGGCACCCACCCTGTTTGGTATTTTCTTTTCTCTCCTCATCCAACATGCTCTCTAGTTCTGCAGTGAGGGTGTCCTAGCTCCTCCACACACACCAGGGCGGAAAGATACTGAACATGACTTGTCTGAGCGTTAAGACCGAAGTGAAGACAGTACTGTTAAGAGATCTAGAGTTGCTCTTTGCTGATGGCGCTGCCTTTGTCAGTCACACAGAGAGCGGACTACAAGCCATCACAGACTGCGTCACGACTACCTGCCAGGACTTCGGCCTTACCATCTTCATAAAGAAGACTGAGAAAGCACTCAACTCTGTGGACGCCTTCAAGTACCTTGGCTCAACAATCACCTCCAATTTCTCCCTGCATGGAGTGACTTGAATGCCTGCATAAGCAAGGCAGCTTCAGTTTTCAGAAAACTGCAGAGGTGTGGAAGTGTGTCTAGCTAAGCCCAAAACTGCGCTTAAAGAGCAAAATCAGAGTTTACCCTGTCGTATGGGAGTGAGACATGGCCTGCATATACCAGACAACGAGCTAGACTGAACACACTCCACTTCAGATTTCTCCGCAAAATTCTTGGGATCACCCGGAAGGATAAGATTACCAACCAGGAAGTACTTGACAACTGCAGAACTGTCAACTATCGAGTACCTCCCCTCAGAGCGTAGACTAAGTTGGCTAGACCATGTCCACCGCATGGGCCCCAAGAACCTTCCAAAAGACCTACTCTATAGACAGCTGGCTCAAGGCAAACAATTGACAGGGCAGCCACTTCTTCGCTACAAAGATGAGACATGAACTCAGGAAGCCAGAATCAGTGTTAACAACTGGGAATTGCTGGCTGAAGACTGTATTAACGGCAGGGTCATTGACAAGACAGGCTGCAAACCGGCAGAGGTAGAGAGGATGAGGACCTGGGTGGAGAAGAGACAGAGGAAGAAGCCTTCCACTAACAACCTGTTCACACTGCCACAAGCCTTGCAGCTCTACAATCTACAATCTTGCAATCTTGCAGCTCCTACACCAATGATCCATTGCCTGCAAGGCATATTGAGGCCATATATGCAAGGTGAATGAAGTCATAATTTAACAGCACTTTTTACACTGAACATTTTCTCGTTAGAAACTGATCGAATGCATTCCAATATTTTTTTATCAAGAAAGTTGTGACACTTACTGAGCCCAGTATACAGCGAAGAGCCTGGACGATGGAGAACAGACCCAGTGTAAGTGTGTCAAGCAAGATCATTTCCCATTCTGATGTGTTGACTGTGAGTCTCACTAGACTCTCTCTGGCTGCACTCGAATATGTGTATGATTCATCTCTTTTCTAGGTGGCGTTTCTTCAGTCTGTTTCGCTCCGAGTCAGCAGATGAAATTAAGTTCCCGACCACTGGTTTTTTTATTGGCATAGGTCAATTTAATTGTTTTCTCAATTTGTATCATGGTATTGTGATAGGTCCCTTAACTATTTCAGGCAAAAGAAAAGGGAAAAGGAAAAAAAATTCAAAAGCCTTGTAGTGGCTTTTAGTCAGGACAAACACCGTAACAGTTCCGGAAGAGCTAGCATGTATGCATAAAAAAGTCAAAATTTCGTCCATGTTTTAGGAAAAAGATGTACATCTTGTTTAGATCACTCAGTTTTGACCTTGGTCAAATTACCATAATGAAGTCAATTGCAAGCACAGCTCGGATGTCATTGAACATTATTGTTTTATAAGAATTACTTTTATGCCCAACAATCTTCTTCTTAGAGACGGTTTCTTTAATGAAATAATTTTTGATATGCCAGATAATTTCTTTTTACATAGCTTCCACGAAAATCTATGTTCACCACTATTCGAGACAGGACCAGTCTCTTCTATTTAACCAATGAAAACTGACAAGGGTTGTATTTCCAATCGACTACCATAAAGAGATAATTAACAGTATTTTGTGATTGTAAACAGTGACTTCTTGTGAAGGCGAAAACGGTATCTTAGTTTAGAGTGGTTATCAGTCACACGCGCCCCTCAACGACTTTGTTTTCATTTTCGAAACTAAATTGATTGATTAATTGACGTCCACCCAAATTTCAGATAGTTAAATGAAATTTAACATAGTTAACGACTAGGAGCTAGTCTGGTCAGTAGTGTTTTGCAGGCGGTTGTTAGTGTCTTGGCTGTCTCGTAGCGTTGTTCAGCGTTTTGGTGCGTTCTGTAGCGTTTGTTATAGTTACATGGTTCACGACCAGGAGCTAGTCCGGTCAGTAGCGCCTTGCAGGCGTTTGTTAGCGTTTTTATGCGTTTTTTGTAGCGTTTGCAGCACTCTTTAGGTTGTGGGAGCCCTGGGGCTGACATGGTTCAGCGGTATTCCTGCTTAGTGCATGCGTTGTTGTCCAATGTGCTTGCAGCGTGTTTGTTGCTCTGTTGGCATGGCGTTGTGAGTCGAATTAGGAGTTTAGTGGTTCTCGGCGTTCCCTCCCTATCCCCCCCTTTTTTTTTGTATTCTTTTTTTTTGTGTGTGTTATTCTTTTTTTTTTTTTTTGTATTCTTTTTTTTTTTGTGTGTTCTTCTTTTTTTTTGTATTCTCCTTTTTTTGTATTTTCTTTCTTTATTTATTTATTTATTTTTGTTTCCACTGAGCTATCTGGCTCAAGTGTGACAGGTGTCTGAAGGGGGCCTGGCGCGGGGGGCTCGTGGCTTGGTTGTGGGTTGGGCAGGCCAGTCGGGTGTTCTAGCGCCTTGGGGATCTGACTGCAGTTGCAGCTCCCAGGCTTCCTGGGCACCTACCCTCCACTGGCGACATGGGCGTTAAGTTTTGAAAAATGAAAAAAAAGTCATAAGGGGGCGCACGTGATTGGCAACTGCTGTAAGTACTTGGAAAGTGATTGTTTTGATTTGAAATAAAGTGAAAATTGTTTAAGATATTAGCTACTTTCCTGTATGTTTTATAGAAAGGGTGATCTGAAAGGGAAATGTTCCATTTTCGCGTGGTAAAATGCTTTTCCACGAGTATTGAACGCACAATGAAAGGATGTGTTCAATTGACCATATTCCAGAATAGGGATACAATAGAATTTAAGTCAGAAATCCTTTGCTTTTATAGAAATTCACATGAAACTTATCAAACACCTGTGCTACAATAAAATTTTAAACATATCTTCCACATCCTAGTTGCCTAAAAGCTACACCAAACATACTATTTCAAATCATCACACTGACTACACCTATTCTTATTCCGTAGATCAACAAACGTGTGTAATCAAGAAAATCAAGTGCCTGAAGAGAATTGCTGTACATAATAATTATTTGATGTCAAAAACATGATCACTCCACAAATCAAGAAAAAGAAAAAGCCCAAACAGTTGGATGCTCATCTGAAGTTACTACATGAATCCCCTCCCAAAAGGAGTCAGCATGTGGCAAATTATTCAGTGAGATGAAAGTAAACATTTGCAAGACGCTGGGTGACTTTCGTTCAAGTTCTTATTCCGAATTTCAGAATCCGGATTCCGGATTCCTGATCTTAGGCAAACCCTCACACTGCCCCTTTAAGTAAGAAGGAGGGGGGGGGGGAGGGGGAGGGGGAGGGAGGGGAAGCAAGGGGAGGGAAGACGGGGGCTAACCCTTTTTATAAAGGGGTTTAAAGGGGCCAAGGAGTATGAAGTATACTCTAAGAGGCATCCACTGGCCAAGGTGGGTAAAAAGGTGGGTAAAAAGAAATAATTATAATATGTGAAATAGTAATTCCAAATTGTACAATTTTATGCTAATCCAATTGTTTCCACCACTATCCTGTACAACTTTACTTAGTGAATTTTACACAAATTCTGTTTGCTCTGTAAAATGCCATTGTTATGCAAAGTAAACAACCATCAAGTATGATTGGAACCGTGATAAAATATAAATGACATACGATGTTTTCACTAGTGAAAAAATGTCGTATTGTCCTTTTCATTGGACATACAATTTTTTTCACAAGTGCAAACTTGTCGTTTCAGCCTTTTGATTGGCTAGTATTACATGTATGTTGAACTTTGGTGCGGATGGCCTGTGTACCGACGGTGGGAGTAAAATTTAAAAAAAAAGAAAAAAAAAGGGAGCAAAATTTGTAAATACATGTATGGCAGCTGACTGGTGTTTGAATTTCAAAGTTCTTGTTCCTTTATTGCTTCGTTTTCTCCATCAAATACTTCTGCATCAGCAAATCGTAAAAAGTTTTAAAAGTGTTCAAGCAAGGTATGGAATAGACTGCGAGCACTCCCTTCATAAATCAGCCGAGCGGCCCGCTTTTCTGAGGCAGTCGTGTTTTGTCATGCAAACAAATAAAATGACCGAGGAAGGCTTGGGAAGAGAAGTGTAAGAAGGGACTGCATTCAGAATTTCCCGTTGCACCAGCTACGGTAAATTTGGATTGGTCCGTTGACAATGCCCCACTGTCAGATTTTTTGACGGATCAATTACTTCTTGTCAGATTGTGCTTTGATTATAAGCACGCTATGACTTTTGCGGAAGATTTTGATCATTAATTTTATCCCTTCAAATGGGAAACATTGGACACAAACATGAGCAGAAACTTGCAGTCAAAGCTCTCCTATCGGGCAAGTATGTTATGGCTGTGCTACCAACTGGTTTCAGCAAGACCATTATTTGTGAGAGTTTTGTCTACTGGTAACCTAAATCAAACGCCATCCGATCGTGGTAATTGTTCCTTGTTGCAGCATCACCGAAGACCAGATATCTATGGGTAGTTGCCTTCGAGAAGAAAGGGAATTTGTTAAAGTGCCACTGTGATAAAAAAAAAACCACTTCCTTTTTTCCTTCAGATTTTGAAAGTGTGTTTGCTTAACACCTGTATACGGTTGGATCCAGGGAAAGTGACGTCAGAGGCTCACTAGCTTAAAATTTCAGCGTGTGAACGCAGCTTATTATATATGCAAAGCGTGAGTTTAAAAGTCTGAAAGCCCCAACCCCCGTGCTGCATATTAATTCTGCCACGTACACACGTATTGCATTCTTAAACTAGTGAGCCTTTGATGTCATTTTCTCCTCAATCCAGCTCTCTCAAGAACATAATGTTAGTAATGGCGGACCATTGAATAGGAAAATTACAGTTAAAATAAAGAGGTGTCTTTTTGAAATCAAGGCCTAAAACGTGGGTCACTTAGTGTTTTGTTAACACAGTTTTGAAATCCAAAGAAAAATATGAATTGATTTTTTGGTCACAGGGGCACTTTAAAGGAAATCAAACAAGTATTGAGTCATTATTTCTGCAGAACAAGCTCTGACCTCTGACTTCAGACTTTATCATTGATGAGTCGACCATTCTAAACAAGAATTTGTCCTTGATAGTTGTGGACCGCTCACAGTCTAGGTAAAGATTTTTGCTATTTGTTTGGGGCTTTTGTTCACGATCAGTGGTTTGATAGCCTCTCAATGAACACTTACCTTGTTAACTATCTCTGTACTTACATGTATATAACATCATTATGTAATTATTGAATAAAGAAGGGGGTCACTTGCTATTTACATGATGAAGCGGGAGGGGGGGGGAGGGGTGGGTGGGGTTACAGAAATTTTGATATTTCCCCCTTCCTTCCCACCATTCTTACATGAATAATGACCGGTCCCTTAAATTGGCTAATGGGACAATGAGAGAAAATTAAGCCACTTTTTCTGAATGATTTCCAAGACCCCACTTATTCTGTCTAACACCACTCATCCAATTTTCTTATAACAAAATTATGTTTTCAATATTCATTCCAAAGTCACCTGCTAGTAATTTTTATCAAAATTGAGTTAATGATACAAGTCAGGACACTACACTGTATTCATCATGATACTCACCAGTGGCTGTGATATTGATGGTGGCACAAAGCCCAGATCACCTGGGCTTTCTTCTTCATCTTTCGTCTGAGATTTCTGCTCAAGTTCCTATCAATAGACAGGAAAAGGCTAAATAAAAATACTGATTGAAAAATAAAAATTCTGTTGAAGCATATTCAATTTAAGTTAAAATTGGAAATTAATTTAGTCTCATAGCTTCATCTTCAACAAAATCTGTTACCTGGAAAGTTATCCTAAAATCAAGGTCAATGTACTCATTAAACAGTTGCATTTTGCTTGTTCGATTTACACATACTGTAGGGTCATGTGACCATTCTAATGTACCAGGCTTCAATCCCTACATGCAATGGTTCCTAGGTAAATACTGCAATGGTATTATAACCCTGCGTCAATTTTAGTACTCTAATGTTAATACAGTGTGTGCATAGTATAAATGTATGTACATGTAAGCTCCATCTCACAACTCTTAAGGCTGGTTTACACGAGCATCGCAAATGCAAAAGCAAGCCTGAAGCCCAAGAAAATACATGTGTGAACAGCCATAATGCGGACGCAAGTGCAAGCATCGATGCCAGAAATAAAATGAAAAATTCCATTTGCTTGCTCTTGCATTTGTATTTGTTTAGTGTGGAATGGTGTTACGCAAACACAAACGCAACAACTTTATCTGCCATCCTGGGATACTTGCTTGTGCCTACATGTCAGTGTGTTCACGCTTGCGTGCCTCGTGTGAACCAGCCTTTCTCAGAGTACATCCTTCACGATGTTGATTGAGAAACAAAAATAAACACTTGCCTCTTGAAATGTTGCTAACTCATCCAACATCTTATCAATATCGTCAT
>NC_090883.1:25364843-25372343 GCF_036669925.1 Montipora capricornis | reverse complement strand
ATAACCAACAAGGCCTTCTCCCTTTGGCAAATGACGAAGTGTTTTAATATTACTTTAAGCTGAAGTTTACTTTAAACCGACCAAAATTGCTCAAATCTACGGTTCGTAATTCCAGATTCATGTCGATCGAAATATTTGTAACTGATAATATTTATAAGTTAATTAATTTAAATTATTGAAGTTCTTCGAATATATCTGATACACTATACTATGTACATATAATAATAATAATTTGTTTGTAGCTACTTCATTGAAATAAAGTGCAACTTACTTGACAGAGAATAAAGTGCAGTTAGCAGTGTTCAGAAATATAAAAACTACACAAGCCGATGGACCATGAAAAACGTTGTACAAGCTGTATACTCACTTGCGATCGCCGCAGAAGTAGGGGACCATTGTAATAACCCAGCCTCTTCTTAATAAACAAGAAACTTTTTTACTCCTGATCTCACAATAAGCTTAGCAGTGGATATCGCACTTCTTTAAAGCAATTTAACAATCATGCGTCCAACGATACACGCTTGCTAGGAGTAATTCAAACACCAACTTACCAGATAAAAATTCAAACACGTCTAAGTGGTCTCATCTAGCTACCGGAAACACGTTGGTGAATGGAATTCAACAGAATCCTCTGGAATTTACCCCTTATTTGAGGTCAAGCGATCTTTTCACAGAAGATAAGATTGCTACGTGTGCAAATCGACGGTTGTAGCTCGGCAGGAAGTTAACTAAACGAAAGATTTTGTGGGTGGGTTGCCCCTTTTACTAAGCTGTCGGAACTTGTTGCGCAGGCCAAAAGAAAAGGTCAAGAAAACTGGAAACGAATATTAGCATGAAAGGAAACGTGGACTGGACTGCGGCGGGGACAACTTTGCTTTGAGGCCATCACCCCTTTTTTTTTCGTTTAGCGTCGTTTAGCGTCCTGATATTGGGTCGCTCGGTCGGATTGAAAAAAAAAAAACCTCAAAATCATTGCTCATGATTGCTGTTGAGCCAGGAAAACAATAAGACGTAAACCCAAAATCTATACACCGTATTCATAAATAGCATGATGACTCCGTCGATCTCGAGAGACCATGCTAGACTGCGCCCAGGCTTGTCACTTTGTGTTGCAGCGCCGGGTGTGGCTGTAAAGGCCGATGCGGGACCCGCATTGCCTGTTGCATCTGCTGCAGGTAAAGACCGGCTCCTGTCTTCCTGTCTGAGATGGGGCTGACTGTAGCAGCTGCTCCTTGCGAAGGCGTTTCTCTTCCCAGCGGGTTGCTCTCCTCTCCTCTGCTTCCTTGATGACTGCTTGTGTGGTGGACCGCCAGCCAGATCGGTCCGAGGCTGCTGACTCTAGGTCGGAGGGGTTGAACCCACCAGCCTTCAGATCACGCTTGCACACATCCTTGTAGCGGAGGGCTGGACGTCCTGTGGGTCTGGTGCCAGTGGCCAGCTCCCCAAACAGCATGTCTTTGGGGATGCGGCCGTCATCCATTCGAGTGACATGGCCAAGCCAGCGCAGACGTCTCTGGGTCAGGATGGCAAATATGCTGGGCATCCCTGCCTTGGCCAGGACGTCGATGTTGGTGACGCGGTCTTGCCAGGTGATGCCAAGGAGTCTGCGGAGGCAGCGCATGTGGAAAGCATTCAGCCTGCGTTCCTGGTAGGAGTAGAGGGTCCATGCTTCACTGCCGTAGAGGAGAGTGCTCAGTACACAGGCCTGGTAGACTCTCATCTTGGTGTTTGTGGAGAGCATGGTGTTGTCCCACACTCTCTTTGTCAGGCGGGCCAATGCTGTTGCTGCCTTGCCAATCCTCGTGTTCAGCTCTGCATCAAGGGAGAGGTTGCTGGAGATGGTGGACCCGAGGTAGGTGAACTTGTCCACCACTTCGAGGGTGTGGTCGCCGATCGAGATGCTCGGGTCGTTGCTGACGTCTTGACCCATGACCTGTGTCTTTTTCAGGCTGATGGTGAGGCCGAACTCTGTACAGGCAGCTGCAAAGCTGTCAATGAGTCGCTGCAGTGCTGCCTCCGAGTGGGCTGCTATTCCAGCATCGTCAGCGAAGAGGAGCTCTCTGATCAGCACTTTCTGCACCTTTGTCTTTGCCCGGAGACGTGACAGATTGAAGAGGCCTCCATCACTCCTAGTGTGGATGAAGATTCCGTCTTCAGAGTCCCGGAAAGCATAGGAGAGGAGCAGAGAGAAGAAGATGCCAAAGAGGGTTGGAGCAAGGACACAGCCCTGCTTCACTCCATTCTTGATGGGGAAGGGTTCCGAGCAGGATCCGTCAAATTGAACGGTCCCACGCATATCCTGATGAAAGGACACAATCATGCTCAGAAGCTTGGGGGGGCATCCAATCCGCTGGAGGAGGGCAAACAGTCCTTCACGGCTAACCAGGTCAAAGGCCTTGGTCAGGTCAATGAAGGCCAGGTACAGGGGTTTTCTCTGCTCCCGGCATTTCTCCTGCAGCTGCCTCACTGAGAACACCATGTCGATGGTTGACCTGGCGGCCCTGAGGCCGCACTGCGCCTCTGGGTAGACACGCTCAGCGAGAAGTTGCAGTCTGTTGAGAACCACCCGGGCAAAGGCCTTGCCGACAACGCTCAGGAGAGAGATGCCTCGGTAGTTGTTGCAGTCACTCCTCTTGCCCTTGTTCTTGTAGAGCGTGATGATCTTGGCGTCTCGCATGTCTTGGGGCACTGCTCCTTCCTCCCAGCACTGCATTAGAAGCTCGTGAAAGTGCTGTAGGAGGGAGCTCTCCTTTGCGGCCTTGACGACTTCAGGGGGTATGTTGTCACTGCCTGAGGCCTTGCCGCTGGAAAGGGAGTCAATGGCCTTGCGGAGTTCTTCAATGGTTGGTGGTTCATCCAGCTCGTTCATCACGGGCAGCAGAAGGGTGTTCTCAAGGGCTGTATTGGTCACAATGGTTTCCCTTGAGTAGAGCTCTTGGTAGTGTTCCGCCCATCTCTCCATCTGCTTGCTGCGGTCTTTGATGATGTCGCCGTCAGCTGACTTGAGTGGGGCAGTCTTGATGGCACTTGGGCCGAACACCTTCTTCATTCCCTCATACATCCCACGGACGTTGCCTAGATCGGCGGCAAGCTGGATGTCTTGGCAAAGATTCAACCAGTAGTCGTTGGCACAGCGCCTGGCAATCCTCTGAGCTTCGCTGCGTGCAGCACGGTGTTCTGCAAGCGTCTTTGCTGAGGGGTCTTTCTTGTAGGCAAGAAGAGCGGCTCGCTTGGCGGCAATGACGGGCTCAAGCTCGGTGGCACCAGCCTCAAACCAGTCTGCGCTATTTCTCTCTCTTCTTACAAAGGTGTCCAGGGCGGTCTGGAACACAGCCTCACGGATGTGGTTCCACTGCTGTGTAGCGCAGTCAGTTGGACAGTCCTCCAGGGCTACATCAATTGCATTGGCGAAGCGTTGCCGCAGTTCAGGCTTTGCAGTGCTGGCTGTGTTGATGCGGGGTCGGGGCTTCGGCTTGGAGCGGTGGACTTGCTTGGGGAGGAGACGAACCTTGCTGGCCACCAGGGAGTGGTCAGTGTCGCACTCGGCACTGTGAAAGGTGCGTGTGACTAGCACTTGGCTCAGCAGGGATCTCCTGGTAATGACAAAGTCCAGCTGGTGCCAGTGATGAGACCTGGGGTGCCTCCAGGACACCCTGTGGTGGGGCTTGGTGGAGAAGAAGGTGTTGGTCAGGCACAGGTCGTGGTAGGAGCAAAGCTCAAGGAGGCGCTGGCCGTTCTCGTTTAGCTTGCCTAAGCCAAAGTGGCCGATGCAGCGAGGCCAGGAGTCATGGTCAGCACCAACACGGGCGTTGAAGTCTCCAAGCAGGAATAGGTGTTCCTTGGAAGGGACCCGCTGTATCTTCGCCTCCAGCTCCTCATAGAACTGGTCCTTGGCCTCAGCTGTGGAGCAGAGTGTGGGGGCGTAGACACTTAGGATGTTGGCTGGTCCAGAGGCGGTGGTGAGGCGCAGGGAGAGGACTCGCGGTGTGCCTGAGGAGGGCGCTTCAATGGAGGAGAGAAGTGAGTTTCGGACAGCGAAGCCGACGCCGTAGAGTCGGTGCTCTTGTTGCTCCTGTCCCTGCCAGAAGAAGGTGTAGTCCCTCTCCTTCAGACTGCCGCAGCCAGGGAGTCGCGTCTCCTGGAGGGCTGCAATGTCGATGTTCAGCCGCTTCAGCTCACGGTCGATGATGGCGGTCTTCCTGGCATCACTGATTTGTTGGAGGTCGTCAGACAGGCCAGGACACATAGTTCTGACGTTCCAGGTTGCCAGTTTCAGCACTGGCGGCTTTGTGTTCCTTTTCTTGTTGCCTGGTGCGTGGGTTACAGTCCGCTTTTCGGCTTTTGGCCTACACTCCAGGCACCCACTGAAGTAGGCGGACTGTGGCGGGCCAGCACCTTACTGGCTGGGGGCTGCCCAGCTTGAGGCGGGCGGTAGCTGGCCAGTGGGATGCGATGATCCCTCCCACCGACAGGAGACAGCCCCAGGCGCCCGAACTAACGCCAATAAGCTCTGGGCTTTTAACCGGTAACTGCCGTCTCCCCATGTTGTGCTGCCGCGGGATGCGGCACTGGAGTGACCTCTCCAGGGCGCAGGCCAGGGCGATGATATGGAGGACCTGGGATGCCCAGTCGTCAGGACCCCCCTCTCTAACCGTGCTGACGAGATCCAACGGAAAGGACAAACCAATACAGTTGGCGTCAGGTTGGCTGCAGGAGTTGCCGGAAGGTATTGCGTTGCAAGAACCAGCCGCCTTAGGGGCTCCACTCCGGATTATCTGTTGGGGTTTACTCCCCTAGCCTTTGTCATCTCAATGACACCGCAAGGCAGCGAGGTTTTTTGACAGAGTTTCCTTCTCTGCATGAGGCAGGTAGCACAGGGTTACATGGTCACCTGTGGCAAGTCCAAGAACGGACCTGACCTGACCTACATAGCGGCTAAGTAATTATTCTTTTGTCTTTATGCTAATCATCCTCACTAGCCTCGTTAGCAGGAACAAATTCAAAGAATTTTTGCTCCAAAGTGAGGCTGAAGAGGATGATTACCAAAAAGACAAAAGAATAATTTCTTGTCCGCCATTTATGAATACGGTCTACTTGGCGTAAAAGTTGGTTGATGTGGTTGTAAAATTAAGACAACGTGGGAAAAAGGATCAACCACCGAAGCTCCTATGCGACATAAAAATCGTTACATTTGCTTTTGTTTTTTTTGAAAATGATAAAAAATTTGGTCGGTCGGACGACGCTGAACGGAGAAAAAAAAGGGGATGGCCTTAACCTCCTTTGCGGCGGACTAGGAACGAATTGGACTTGGCAAAAAAAGTACATCATTAACATCATTAAGTCAAAGCTTACCTTGCCAAAGCAACGCGATACTTAGATACAAGAGAAAAAATATGAAAGAAAAATGAAAAATTCCAGAGCTTTTTCAGTGGTAGCTTGCGATCACGTTTCAACGTTTTCGTTCTTTTTGTTTTCACGGCAAACGCCCGACATCACTGTACTTCAACAGCGATGTTATTTCGAGTATCGGAAACAGACTTGGTTGGATATCACAACCGTACAACCGCTCAAATCGATAAATAAACAAACCAAAAAAGAATAGGTAGGGCTTCAGATTCCTTAGTTATCAAATTGCAATAAACGTTGATTCTGTGGTAGTCTTTCAACAGGTTTCGTATAAATTTGGGGGACCGCCAATTTAAAAATCATTTTTGGAATCAGGAACGATGCAATTCGGAACGAAAGGCAAATCACTCTGTTAAAAGATTCCCTAAAATGGACAGCCAAAATATTCTCTTTTCACCACATTGGTATTCGGAAGCATTCTATCTGCAATTTTCGAGTGATTATCGCTTCTGGTAATAGCCACCCCTTCGCTTCCGGGGAAGGGCGGGAAAAAAATAAAGGAATGGAATCGCTTTGGAACAGGAATTGTCCCGCGGGGGTAGTAGTGCAGTAGCTCTCGTAACGTGTAATTTGATTGGCTCGATACCCAAGCTGAAAACAAACCAGTAACGTAGCAGCTCTCGGAACCTGCTATTGTTTGGTACTGGATAAACAAACTTAAATTTGCAAAAGAATAAAATGCCATTGAAACACTATATACTAAATAACGAGATCGTTGAATTATCCGTCACGCTTGTTTATCCCAAGAGGTTCTGTAGTTTGAGCTCTTTCAATAAGATGGGCTTCCCGAACTTTCCTAAAAGAATCACGTTAATTGATGAGCTTTTTGATGGGATGAATAACATGACTGTGTGAATGGTTATTGCTAAGAACGTGTTCTGAGACTCCCGGACGATGGGGGGGGGGGGGGGGGGGGGGGGGGGGAAGGGGTACTAACGAAACTTTAATACGGGGAGGCCCTTTCGTATATTTTTCACTGGAAAATAGTACCCCTTTCACAAACCTACTTAATCCCCTTTCTAGTCCTTAGAATGAAGTTAAAGAACGATCAAACAGTACCGTCATAAGGTATGTGTGTTGGAAATATTTTAATGAAAGGCCCTTTTAAATACCTAAATGACAGATTTCCCTACCTTATCATATACTTCGACTCGTGAGATCCCTACTCCTTTCGGGCAGGGCCTCCCCGTATAGGCCATTATAGGGAGTACCCCTCCCCCCAGGCTGAGACTGCGGTCTGGAAAAACTACTAGTGGGACTGAATATGGGGCATCTGTGTTCATTAAAACGGTTGTATTAATTAAGTCGACGTATGCACGTATGGTTTCCCCGATATACTGAAGGTTACATAATTCACACTGAATCATGAAGTGTTTCAAGTAATGTGAGATTTGATTTTGCGCCTTTTTATATCCGTAATTACAGCCGTGTTCTATATTGGGGCATCCGTGATCGGATAATTGGAATTGAACACGGAACGGATCACGGATCGGATCATCGGAAAAAAGAATTAAAAATGATAATAAAAGTAACAGCGGGGATCGATCAAAAAGCCACCAATATAAGCTGAAGTGGCTTAAGGGTACCAAAGCCTTTAGATGCTTTGGCTGCGAATTTGCAATTCGCATCCAAATCAATGCGTAAATCAAGACATGGACTATAAAAGTTATTCTCTTGGTAGAGCGCTGTTTACAGACGGACGTGTGCGACACTGAGGTGTATCCCTTCTTATAGTGTATTTTTAGACAAATATTGATACAAACCGTACTGTACCCCTGTATACTCATTCAGGCCCGTGCATGAATGTATATACCGCTATGGAATGGGATGGAAAATTTTATATGTACAAAGTAATTTGATGAGATTACAAATGGGTATCTATGGGTATACAGGGACATACATGGGCATGTGTGGGTATACACTGTATACTACAGGTGTATACATGGGTATATCATGGATATATACGGGTCTATATGGTTATACATGGGTATACGAGTTTGCAGCAATATTCAACGGTCTAAATACACAAAATAATAAATACACTACAATAAGGGATACATGAAATACCTACGAAATTTCAAGATGGCAGCCAAT
>NC_090883.1:25349843-25354843 GCF_036669925.1 Montipora capricornis | reverse complement strand
GTCTATGCAGTGAATGCAGTGATCATTGCGATTTGTATTGGAAAAGCTTCTCACTGATGCCAATGTTCGCAGCATTTTTCATTGACACACGAGTTTGCTTGTAGAGGGCCTCGTGTTAGAAACAAATTGGCCTCAAAAGTTCAAAGAACTTGTGAAACCTAGTCAACACCCCAGACTTAAGCTTTTTAAAAAAAAGCCCTTTGCTTTGGAAAATCAGCGCCCTTGAATCCTTCTGAATCTATTTTATTTATTTATTTATTTATTTAGTTTTCGGTCAATACCTAATTTAGCCGCTTGGGCCGATAGCGGCGGTTAGCGATGAGAGGCGGCTGTATTCGCAGGCTATACCTCATTATGAATTGCATGATTGGGTATCGACTTGGCTCGTGATTAGAAAATAATGCATTAAGACAGACTAGCTTGAATTAAAGAAACCAATTTAGCCACCATTCTGTCTCGTCACCACTGCCCCAGGGAGCCAACAAGATAACTAAACGCATGCGCAATTTTAATACACAGACATGGCACGCTTGACGTCATATGCATAACGCAAAATGAAGATGTTAATAAAATAACACCTGTAGGGAGTTGTATAAATACGGCTTAGGGTGGGCATGTGATCCCTTGTTGCAGTAGACTCATAATTCCAATCAAATTTCGACTTCCAGGTAGGTCTCGTTTAATTTTCTAATTCTATTTCTTCACCACTGCCACAGGGATGACATGAGACTTTAAAGCCCAGACATTCACACGAGGAGAATAAAATGTAGAACAACGGGGGAATTTAATCGTAATCTTAAGGAATGCCCGACATACATATTCACGTTCAAATAAGAACAAAAGTAACTCTTGTAGGCAGGATAGCAAGGTGTTGAAACCAATAGAAACTTTCAAGTTACCCACATTTAGTGGGGATAGTGAAGTCCAATTCTAGTTAGTCAATTGTGAGCACAGATGTAGCAAAACCACCATCCTTTTGGAAAGGCTTATTGTAGAAGCGATGAAATGTTCTTTCTGAAGACCAACCAGCAGTGTGACAAAATTTTCTTATTTTCTTATTGCCCTGAATTTCCTAATTTGTGCCCTGTGTTACCTTAAACTCCTTTCAACACAGGTGGCAATGGGTTCATTAAAGCATACGCTACACTTGTTTCCGTCAAGAAATTTTCCAACGTGACTCTGAGATGCTCAGCGATGGCCTGGCAGAACTGTTTTTTCGGTGCTAATTTGACATGGTATCACGGAAACGAAATCCTAGAAAACAACACTAAGTATTCTATCAGGAAACAAAACACCAACGAATGCAAAAACCGGATACTGGAAGCCCAGTTCTTCCTCGAGATCTCGAACGTGACGGATGCAGACGCTGGGGAGTACGTCTGTAAGATGCAATGCAGTGTCATTGAAAGAATTAACAAAGATTTCATCAAGCTGCTGTCAGGTAAGTAACCTCAAGAGTCTTCAGTTTTGCCGAACGCGGCAGTTGTGCTTAGAAAATCTGAATGTCAATTTTGTATTGCTGTGTGGGAGGCGCGGTGGCCTCATGGTTAGTGCGCTCGACTCCGGATCGAGTGGTCCGGGTTCGGGGCCTGGCAGGGGACATTGTGTTGTGTTCTTGGGCAAGACACTTTACTCTCACGGTGCCTCTCTCCACCCAGGTGTATAAATGGGTACCGGCGTAATGCTGGGGGTAACCCTGCGATGGACTAGCATCCCATCCAGGGGGGAGTACAAATACTCCTAGTCGCTTCATGCTACAGAAACCGGAGATAAGCGCCGGCCTGATGAGCCTTCTGGCTCGTAAGCGGAGACTTTTTTTTTTTTGCCATTCGAACCCACTTTCAAAATGGTAATATTTAACAATTATTCTACGAGGGCGTACTGGATATGAAGTGATAGATAACCAACGAGGCAGGTGGCGCCGAGTTGGTTATGATCATTTTATATCCAGCGAGCCCGAGTAGAATAATTGTTTTTATTAAAAACTCCAGGATCAACAACTCTCTCATGTATTGTCGACTAAAGAATCGATTTCTGCCTCGGTCAATTCCGGTCCAAAGCAGCCTTTGTCGGCCATTTTTCTCTCAGAGCTTCAAAAACGTTTTCAGTTCGCTTTATTGCTGACGCGTTCCTTGACCATATGAGGTACAGCAGGTATATGTACTGATAGCCTGTGTCCGGCGAGCCTATAAAATGCTTGAAATCTGATATTCGTTGTTTTTGGTTTTTAGTAAATACATTTAGCCAAGCCTAAAAACGGAGCTCCCGGGTTATTTATTCTTGAAATAAGCAATCCAATCGAAAACCATAAATTGGTCAGCGGTCAACATTCAAATAAATAACTGACCTCGATGAGTTTCAAACTTGAGACCGCGATATGATCATGTGATACTGGTCAGCGGATACCTTGTTTTGACAGGTGTCGATTGACCATAACATGGATGTCCATTACTAGTAGTAGTAGTAGTAGTAAATTTGCTTTATTTTTCGCTGTTTCTGTTTTGTCAAAACTGCAGTGTCAAACGCAGTTGGCCGTGCAACTTCCCGCCACAAAACGCGGGTTGCACCACAGAGTTTCACAATGGCATACATGGAGGGGTGGACGATCGTACGGACGCACGGTGACCAAAACCAAATTTTCTCGTACAGATGGGTTGGCATATTTTCTTATCCATGGTGCTCCGCGCGTGAGCCTTCGGCGCGCAGAGCTCCGCTACAATACACCTTATTCCAAAATGGCCGCCATTTAGATATTCTTTTGTTTTCATTCAAATTAGACGTTGATGCCTCGTTCGAGGCAAAATGTTCTTTTGAATTTTCAGCTCAAGAACGAGGCATCAAGGGCTAATTTGATTAAAAACAAAAGAACATTTAAATGACAGCCATTTTGGAATAAGGTCTATTATGTCGCGCATCACGGTATAGATAAAAAGGGCCTGAATTTTAGATTCCCTAGTGTAGTTAATCATATTTTCATCTTAAGCTAAAACCGAGTTTTCCGCTGACTCTCTACATGTCACTTTTGGGTTTGCCTCAGAAATGGTTACTTACTGCTGCGAGTCTTCAAGATTGGAGAGGAACAAACTTGTTCCTTGAGGGGGACAGGAGGGCATTTACCCACTCCTCTTAAAAATCGCAAACGTAGACGTACCCACTGATTGTGGTATTAATTACGTAATTACAGTGTCCAATGGATCATGGGATATAAAACAAGGCACATGTCGCTCAACCAGTTGAATATGTTTGACTTTGTCACTTTAATCTGTATATTTTCTTTTCGTGGAATGCTACACACAGAAGCATAAAATCACACCCTCTCACTTCCGTCTCTAACTTATAAATGTACAATTCAGTTTATACTGATTTTGTTTGTGACTTCCATTTTATCAGAGGAGAAACCAGAAATTACTGAGAGTACACCACGGCAGCTTACAAGTAAGTGAAACGTCCCGACAAGTAACGCAAAAGATTTTTCAAAAACTTGAAAATCGGAAGCGTAAGTGCATCCCCTTCAGTTAGAAGAATAACACAATTTCTCTCAATAAACCGCCAAATAAAAAGAACAACATTTTTCTCTACCTTTCTACAATTTCAGAATCCCTCATAGCCACAACCACGTCTAAAATCATTTTTTGTCTTTCTTTCCTACATTCCTACTTTTCCTCTCCCTGGAATCGACCTCTATTTCTTGTTTGTGCTTTTTTTTATCATTTTACTACCCCGCAGTTGACCAGAAAATTTCATTCTGGGCAAGTGCAAATATTTTTTTCGAGTTGATTGTCCATAGCAGGAACATGAGTAGGACCTCCCACAAAAGCCCGGCCTATGAGTCATCCTTTGCTTGCGTCTTCCTATTTTTAGAACGGCACGAGTTCTTCGGCTCTGCAAGCACTGTTTAGAATGGCCAATGGGAATAAAGCTATTGATGGTTTGCATGTGACGTCAGGATGGCCACGTTGGTGTACAGAACAATGCAGTAAAATGTCTCTTGGGAATTTGACTCTATATTTACGCAAAACTTGTGTGGCCATTTTCTATTGTTTTGTACGCCAACATGGCTGTCTCATCACGTGGATGCAACCAACATGGCCGTCTCATCACGTGGTTGCAACCACATGGCCGTCTCATCACGTGGATGCAAACCAAGAATTGTCAAACGAAGACAAAAAAGCACAAACAATGTATGCAAATCGTGCTCCTGCTAAAGGATTAGTTCTAAATACAGAAAGATACGCACAAAGAATGACTCAAGGGTATAATGTAGATTTGGAGGATCCTAGTCACGGGTACGAGGGACGTCGCTGACGCCAACGATCAATTGGTCGGAGTTTTTCGTATTTTGTGATTATTGTGAAAGCTATTTTCAGTTTGTTTTGTTGATCAAAACCTGATTGAAGTGACTCAAAAACATGTGTAGCATACGCTTTCATTTTCGCTGGAATGACTGTCGTCTCTCTGGCATCCGTTTTTAGAGCCATCATCCGTCACGCAACGCAACGCATTGCTTAACGAGGCTAAAACGGATGCAGGGGGAGATAGCAGCTGGTGAAGATTTGGCAAAAAACACGGAAAAGTCTGCTTAAGGCTATCCCTGGGAGCTTATGCATTTTCAGCCAAGAAAGATCGAAAAAGTGCTTAAAACGTCAACCACTTTTACAGGTCCCAGTACAACACGACCAAATCATTGGGTTCTAAACTCCAGCGCAATGCAGCTCAGCTCTCGTGTAGCATTCGTGTTGGTGTTAAATGGGTGAGCAATGAAATATCCTCCCCCCCCCCACCCCTATCTAGTCTAAGCCCATAATAGAGCCAATGTAGCTTTCATGTCGATCCAATGAAATAATACTTAATAAAGAACTGTGTGTTTCCTTTCTTAAAAGCCTTTATTTAGACAAAGAGAATGCAATTTCAGGAATGAAAAAAACAACAACAAATGTTTATGTAAATCCAAGCTTTTTCTTTAGTTTAGTATTTTTTTTTTGTCCTTTTCCTGGTCTTTG
>NC_090883.1:25337343-25344843 GCF_036669925.1 Montipora capricornis | reverse complement strand
GGCTGACACTTTCGAAGACAACATTTCATCTGCGAGAACTTATAATTTGTTCAAGTTGTAAACAGCTAGAGTAGCTGAGATGCAAATCTTCCCTGGCGATGAAACGAGGAACGTAAATTATATGTTCTGCATTCAGTACCAGGCAAGTTAAGAAAATAACTTTAAAAAACCTCAGTTTAATTATAGGCCAAGCAAACTATAATGTAATGACAATTGCTAACTTATTCAATAACGACAACCGGGTCTACGACGAGAACAGGCTTTTGCTCACATTTACAAAATTGCAATTGTGTCTTTTTTTAAAATTGGACTTTATCGGGTCATGTCTCACAAGACTGGGCACGGTTTCAAGTATTCACTACAGAAATGATCCCTAAACTGGGCAGACAGGTTTAAGCATCCTGTAAGTGATTTAAAATCACCCACATCCTCCAGAAAATAATCTAGATGCTATTCATTATATTACTTTTTCCCTTCTCGAGACCCAATCCAAAGAACGCTTGTTCAGCATGAATCGGGGTATTTAGAAGTACTTTTCGCGACTCGCCTGTTACATACTTCCATCCCGTTTGTCCATCAAACGCCCTTAGAATCATGAAGCAGATGTCTTTAGCTCATTCTTTGATTGATTGTTAGAGATAAACGTACTCCCGTCTAGCAGGATGTGCTATGCAAAATGACTCGGAAATCAATGCCCACGCGTGTATGAGTACTGATTACCACAACCGCCCCCTTTTCTCACTGGATTATCTCTGCAAACACCAATTTTCAAATTAACTGTTTATTTCTACCCTGCAACTCTGACAGAGAATCAATGATCTACATTTGTTCTTCTGTACACATTGTGCGAGTAGAAAATTAAGTTCCTTGCCTCGAAACATGTACTTGCTGCAATATAACTTCATTACACTCTTGGTCTCCGGAATTATTGGCAAAATGTTGTGCAAATGGTAATCACCAAAAGCACCGTCATCATTAAATATTTGAACATTTGAGTGTAATAGAAAAGAAAACAAGAATTACACATGGCTATCGAAAGTGCGAAACGTTGTAAATAAATATTTTCGGCACGATCTGTCTAAACAGAATGCTTCCAAGCACCAGGAAAGAACACAAAATGTGAACGTGGATTTCGGCTAAATAATCGGGGCCTTCGAGATGTTTCATCCATCAGTTGTTTAATTTCTGGGACAGTTGGTCATAAAAGCTATCCATTCCCGCATCCTTGGTTACGACCTCCTTTCCGGCAGTGGGCGGCAAGACTCTTTGAGTCAATGCCGGAGTTGACTGTTTTCTGTGAACAATGATGGGTAAAATGCTTACTCCCACAGCTTTCAACTCAAAATACTCTTTGACAAGCTAGAAATTTTGTAAGAAGAACCGCATTGAAATGAGGAAATGATATTTTTCAATGGTGACTGGTCTGGGGGGGGGGGGGTTACTCAGGAAAAAATCAATCAAGCGCGAGTGGTCCTGTGCAGGCGTTCAGTTGAACCGCCCTTTTCCGATTATTCGGCTACCACCGGAGCAGATGGCGGATAACGGATACCTTGGGTTTTGCAATAACTCAAGCGTTTTAAATCTTGAGATCTTTTAAACTGAATCACGCCATTTAAATGATATTGCGTTGAATTCGGTCTTATTTTAAAAGAAAAATGAAGATATATACGAGCGGCCGTGAGAGGAGGTATGGGAGAAATTGATCGAATGTCAGTGTTATCAACTTGGAGATTTAATGTTGATTCATCGAGTCATTGATTGGTGAACATTACGATCCGTTGATGTCATGGATATCGATAGTACATATGTGGACTGAGCAGCTGTTAATTTTTATTTAAGAGGAATTAGTCAGTTCACACCCACCACCACTTACTGGTGAAAGCCGCAAGGGGCTCTATATAAAGATGCTCCAACTCTGCTCGGCACTGTCGAACTTCTCCAGTTTCCGAGCAACCCTGTAGCGATCATGGACTTCTCGAGAGGCAAAGAAATGTTTAATCTTGTTCTTTTGACATTCTGCCTGACAGGTAACTTATTGCTTATATGTTCTGCCCATTTGTAAGTTGTTAAATTGCTATTTTATTTAAGAGAAATTAGTCAGTTCATCACACCCACCACCACCTACTGGTGAAAGCTTCTACGGGCTTTATATAAAAATGCTCCAACTCTGCTCGGCACTGTCGAACTTCTCCAGTTTCCGAGCAACCCTGTAGCGATCATGGACTTCTCGAGAGGCAAAGAAATGTTTAGTCTTGTTCTTTTGACCTTCTGCCTGACAGGTAACTTATTGCTTATATGTTCTGCCTATTTGTAAGTTGTTAAATTGTTATTTTAATCAGTCTTTTCATTTAAGCGCAGAGCCTCAACTCAGAAAACCGGCATTTTTTCTGTTTTTTTTTTTGTCGCTAGCGTGAAGCAAATGAGAAAAAACTCTCAGCCTGTAGGGTAATCATCATTGCCACTTTTGTCATCTGAAAATGTCATTTATATTAATTGAGAGATACCAGCTACCGACTCTAATTTTTCCTGTGTTGATATTGTGACAAAATAAGGAATATTCTGGTCCTATATGGGTCCTATATGGGTTCTATAAACAGTGTACACAGGACTTGCCTTAGTTCTCGTCAAGTTTGAATTATGGTAGATTAAGTAAAAAAAAAAAAAAGAAAAATGATAGATAACATTTACAACACAGACCAAGATTCCCCGAACCACCGACAATTTTTCTCCCGAAGTGAACTGGTTAGCACCTTAAATTTTTCAAACTCGTTCAACCCACTGTTGATCACAGATCAAATCCGTTTGCATAACGCCGGAAACCCTGGCACTAGTCTTAATTTTTAAAAGTAAAGTATCCCGATACCTATGTTTCGACCCTTCCCGGATTCACAAATTGATGTTGTCTGTAAAGATTTCCATCCCTGATTATTCTTGATCTTTTATTCAATTTGTTGAAACTGGAAGATCTTCAGTCACAACACGAGGAAAAGAAGGAACCGATGATGCGGAAAGTCAAAATAGCCGCTAATGGCTTCAGACAAGATATCACGATCTCTTGCTTTAGAATTGCAAACCATGTATTGTTTTTAACGACACCTTCGAAATTTACAATGCCTCGGCTATAAATGACAAAAGCAGTTTTTTGGACTTGTAAAGCGCTGGAATCCTGTACTACCTTGGTGACTTCCAGCGAAGACAACAAGTCACGTCCGCTCCCTGGACAGTACAACATTCCTTACTGCTGTGTAAGTTTCCAAAGTTTTTTCACGCTCCTCTTCATTTCGCTTTCACCCGTTGAAGACTGTAGGTCCTGACAGTAGAAAGTCTAGAAAGCTCGTTCTTCAAGTTATAATTCTCAACCAGCAGAGAACGGTTAGAAGAAGAAAAACACAATGACCGACACCAATAATAATTCTCTTGTTTTCTGCTCAAAACTTAAGAATGGAATTTCTCCCTGCCAAATTGCCGTGACAATTTTTTTTTGCTAAGCTTAAATTAAACTGCTCCTGGCGTCGCTACAAATGATTTTGATCTTTATTTTCGCACAAATTGACTGCTCTAGATTTGTATAACTCATCATAACAATAAGAGAGTACAACACTTTTTTAAATTGAATTTGTCTCTTTTTACCCGCAGACAACTTTGATGAAGTAAAACTTACCATAGATAAATATATTAACTGTTAGCTTTCGCTTCGTAATGCTTCAACAATAGTATCTGAACGATGAACGCTCACTAACTGCCGGGCGAGAACACTGGAAACGTCAGCTTTCAAATTTATTTACGGCGGTAACTCTGTGATTCATTTTCCCACAGCAGTTTCTTTAGAAACTAAATCTCATTAGACCAAACGTCAGTTTGGCCGGTACACGTTTAAAGGGGGTGTTCTCCTTTGCAAAAAGGGAAAACTATTCTCGTAACTGCGTGGGGTAATTCTAGAATTCAAGAATGGTCACCACTAACTGAGCGGGCAATTCCATCCGCACCTACGCTCCTTTGAACGGTCATAACGGCGGCCTTTGACCTGACACCTATTTGCATTGTATTATCATTGGATCAGCCCTGCATGGTGAAGACACTAGACTGACAGGAGTGTCGAGAAATTGGGTCTTCTGACACGTCTGATTGTTAACCTGGTTGCAATGTAAACTCTGGGTGTATTACCCTTAGTGATTGATTGAAAAATCTCGCGCCATTTTATTAACCAATGTGAAGGAAAACCAAACAAATCACCACTTGCAAGCACGATTTTTCCCGCGCTTTGAGCAGGTTTCATGGAATTACTACGAATTAGGCGTTGAAATAATCTCCATTGCTATTAAGGAGTAACCGGTAGGGAGCATTTTTGTATCGCTATAAACCGAGTCAGAATTGAAATGCCTCGGAATGCATGCACCAAGCGGAAAAGATAACTGTCTTTGGCGTAAGGCCGGGTGGCGTACGAGCGGCGGAGAAGCCACCAGGGTCCGGTTGTTCGAAAGCCGATTAACTTAATCCAGGATTAGCGTAAACTTCAACGTTTTGGTGAAAGTTTTCTTTCAGCGTACTTTTGTTTTTCAAGATTGACTTCTTCTAATGTAACGTTTTACCGAATATCGGCCTTGAACAGCATTTGGGAGTAGAGAATAAAACTCCTTTGTTAATTTTTAACCTGAGATTAGCGTTAATCGGCTTTTGAACAACTGGCCCCAGAACAATTGCTTGAACCAAGTAAGAAGAATGACAAGTCATTAAATCAGGATGATGATCTTAGTGCGAATTGTGTAAGGGATAGCATCTTACATTCATCGAACTTAAGCCCTAAATTCCCTAATTTACCAAAATGAGGGGATTTAAAATTGCTTCTCTTAATATCTGTAGCCTAACTTGCCATCATGACGAATTGTGTGTTTTCATGGAAGATAAAATAATTGACATACTTAGATTTAACGAAACAAAATTGGATAAAGCAATTCCCGATAGCCAGGTAGACATTGAGGGATACGATATACTCCGCCGCGATAGGAATAGAAATTGTGGTGGTGTAGCTTTGTACATTAGACAGTCCTTGAATTACGTAAACAGACACGACCTCTCCTCTCACGAAGATTTAGGTCCAGGTCATTCTTGCTGACAACTTGGTAATAGACCTCCGGACTCGAAGGTTGAAATCTTTGACGAATTTAAATCCTACCTGCTATATTTAAACTTGATGAAGAAGATAAGGAGAGTATGATTGTAGGTGATACCAACTGTAATCTATTACGGTAACCGCAAACGCCTGACCGCAATGTTTATTGCTGAAACGTACCAATATATTCAATTGATAGATCAACCAACGAGAATTACCACTTCTTCAAGAACATTAATCGATCACATATTCACTAACAAAACAGATATCATAACAAACCAGGTGTTCTTACATGTTTGTCAGTGTTTGTATTTCTGACCGCAGTCTTATCTATGCTCTTCATAAACATAATACGCCCAAAGCTGATCCAAAAATAGTCTCCAAAAGTAGACTCCTTCATTGATGACATAAAAGAGACACCTTTCCATCTTGCTTCTCTTTTGGATGATCCAAACGAGATGTGGGATGTTTGGAAATCTCTATTTCTGGAAATTACGAATAAACATGCCCCGATAAGGACAATAAACGTTAGAAGTAAATCTTCACCGTGGATATCATCCAAACTGAGGCAGAGGATGAGAAAGCGTGATTTTTTAAAAAAGCAGGCAGTCAAGCAGAATCTCACAGAAGAGTGTGATTATGGCTAAATCGGAGAATAGTAAAATATGAATTTCGACATACGATTTTTCCGATTTTCTGATTCTCCAAGTTCTATTCTCCGCTTTTCCCGATTATACGACTCTTCCGATTCTACGATTATTCCTATTCTCTAAGTTCAATAAGATTTCAGATTTTCCCGATTATACCTAGTATTGCGATTATGGCTAAATCAGAGAATAGTAAAATATGAAAGCAGAGAAAAAAATATTTATGGGTGAGTGCTTGAACTGCCTCCAGTGTTCCTGGTCTGGTCACACTTCACTGAATTCAGCTGTCACGCAGAAAACACTAATGGCATCATATTTGTGTTCGATTTAGTTTTTGGACTCCAAATCATCGATAATTGATAAGGCTTAACTGCTGAATACCCCGCCACTCCAAAAGGGATCTTGAAAAGTGTGGCTACGCGGCTACGCAGTGGTCATTAACGAGATCTTGTGCTGAATATAGCACTCGTTTACTGATTAAGCCTAAGCGCTAGTTTCAGTGTTAGGCCAAAGCACTCTTTTCATTTCACGGTTCGCTTAAACTATGCTTTTTAACAAGATCGTGTGATGAATATAGCACTCGTTTACTGATTAAGCTTAGGCACTCTTTTAACATTTTTGCTTTCATTTTACGTTTCGTTTAAGTACACTTTTAAACGGGATAGTGCGATGAATATTGCACTCGTTTAGTGATTAGGCCTAAGCGCACGCACTCTTTTAAGATTTTAGCTTTCAATTTACGGTGCGTTTAACTACACTTTTTTGAAACCGAGACCGTGTGAAGAATATAGCACTCGTTTAGAATTTTAGCTTTCATTTTACGGTTCGGTTAACTACACTTTTTAACGAGATAGATTTTCAGAAAGATGTTAAGGTGGAATCGTAGAATAGGAAGAATCGGAAGAATTGAATCGGATAATTAATTCCCAAGGATCCGGAGGTAAAATGGTATAATCGGAGAATGATTTTCAAAAAGTTGTTAAGATAGAATCGTAGAATAGGAAGAATCGGAAGAATCGCATGGTAGAATCAAACATTATTTTTCAGGAAAGACGTTAAGGAAACTTGTAAAATCGGAAGAATCGGAGAATTATTCCCCAAGGATCATAAGGTAAAATCGTAAATCGGAGGAATCGTAGAATCGGAGAATACTTTCAGAAAGATGTTTAAAACTTAAGTGGTAAATTGGAGAATAGTAACCCTAAATCGGATAATGGCACTACTCTCAAGCGGGAGAAAGCAGAATTCTCATCAAATGTGGAATGATTATAAAAAGGCAAGGAACGACGCAAACGCTAGTATTAGGGAAGCAAGGACTAACTTCTGAATAGTGGTAATCTTAAAGAAACTTGGAAGGTAATAAATAGTTCCCTGGGACGCAATTGTAAAGTGACAGTCTGAACTCGTTTATGAGGGCAAAGATTTTACAGAAAAGCAAGATATAGCTGAGCAAATGAATAACCACTTTTGTTCCCTTGGTAGTAAACTGGCAGCTGGTATTCTAGACACAGCTTTTCAACCAAATGACTGTTTAACATTTTACGTGCGCCTAAGAACCCATATCATTGAAAAACTTAAATAGCTTTGTTTTCTCTTTAGCTGGTGGCTGTGCCGTGACTTGATAACATAAAGACGCTCTCAAAACAAGACTCTTGTTTTCACCGTATTCGTGAAGACTATTTATCGAGAACCTCTTTAAGCCGTTTTGGTAGACTTGAAATATTAGTTTATAAAAGACATAAG
>NC_090883.1:25322343-25327343 GCF_036669925.1 Montipora capricornis | reverse complement strand
ATGCGACAGTTTGTGTGTATTGAGAATTGTATGGGAAAATCACCGATCGTAAAAAAATTGTGTAAATAACTATCTCATTTGAAATAAAGTTTTCCTACCTCAAATGTGTGACGAACTTGTCTCTTTTGCCGAGTTTAGAGCCATTCTGACGCCGTTTAGTGAAGTTATCCGGAAGGCGGTTATTTAAATAATAGGAAGGCCGACCACTCCATCCATCGCTAGCCAAACCTCGCTCCACAAATCGTTTTCTCCTCAACAGGAAAAGTCCCGAATCGCAATAAAAACAACAGTTTCATAAAGCCCAATAAATTTTACTCCAAATACGTGTGTTTCGGCGGCCGAAAGACTCGTGACGAACGAAAACTTTGCCTTAAAATTCACCAGCAATTTGAATTTGACCCGCGCGCTGGCAACACGACCGTTGTTGACTGCCCGGTCACAAGTCAACAACGGTCGTGTTGCCAGCGCGCGGTCAAATTCAAATGGACCAATAAGAGTTGAGGCTGAAACCATCTTGCGAGTTTCCGTTGTTGACTACCCCGTCACAAGCCTCTGAGGAAAGCTGAAGAAGTGAATTTTAAGGCAAAGTTTTCGTTCGTCACGAGTCTTTCGGCCGCCGAAACACACGTATTTGGAGTAAAATTTATTGGGCTTTATGGAACTGTTGTTTTTATTGCGAATCGGGACTTTTCCTGTTGAGGAGAAAACGATTTGTGGAGCGAGGTTTGGCCAGCGATGGATGGAGTGGTCGGCCTTCCTATTATTTAAGTAACCGCCTTCCGGATAACTTCACTAAACGGCGTCAGAATGGCTCTAAACTCGGCAAAAGAGACAAGTTCGTCACACATTTGAGGTAGGAAAACTTTATTTCAAATGAGATAGTTATTTACACAATTTTTTTACGATCGGTGATTTTCCCATACAATTCTCTATATACACAAACTGTCGCATACACCACGTATTTTCAGCTTGGGGAGCCTGTGGATCGCCTCATGTTTTTGCCACCACATAGAATTGTGTTTTCCCTCAAAATATTCGCTTGTTTTCGCTTTTGCTCGTACATATTTACCTTGATTTAATGTCCAGCGAATTGTTTTATCCTTTGGAATGAATTTTCCGTCGAAAAAACGGTTATTTGGATGGTTTTTGGCAAACAGAGGTCAATTATTAGTAATGTGATCTGTCTCGTTGCCGTTAGCAACGGGTCGCAAATTTGACTTTTTTTTTATCGGCTTATCATATTACGCATTATCGCTAATCGGATTGCTACAAAAATTCTGAAAACATTCGTGCCTGATCAGTTTTCCGTCAAATCTATGTCCAAGAAAGCAGATAAATTAAGGACGATTTTTATTTTGCATCCAAAAATTCGTAATCAACGTTAAAATGACCAAATTTGTCTGGAAAACTGATTTTTAGTGTTATTTTTCCGGTCAGTGTAAAACGCAGACTGCAGACTGCAGACCAAGGGTAAAATGCAGACTGAGGTTATAACGTAACTGTTGAAAAAGCCCAAACCCCTTAGAAATGCTAACCTTAGACCTACGGAGGCCTAAAACAATATTTAGACTCAACTGATAGCATTTCTAATGAGTTTGGGCTTTTTCAACAGTTAAATAATAACCTCAGTCTGCATTTTACCCTCGGTCTGCAGTCTGCGTTTTACACTGACCGGTTATTTTTCTTAATTATATTCTTTCAACTTTCGTTTTTATAAAATGTTTGAGTTGTCTGTAAATAAGTTATATGTTTTTGGAAAGCTTCTTTTTTTAGCTTTAAAACGTTGTATTGCTTTCCCCCTAACTTTAAACATTTTTTGAGAAAAAACGCATTTTTTAGCGATGGCTAATCTTGCGCGGCTTTCTCGCGATTGGGAAAGTAGGTAAAGAGTTAAATGCAGAAGTTACTTTTTATCAGACAAGAGGTTTGGAAATAGAATTCAAATAAAACTATTTCTCTTTGAAACGATCGGTTTGTAAGTCGCTTTAATACTACATTCGCTATCAAGCGCGGTGCGAGTCAACAATTATAAAAGTGATTTCAGAGAGGAAAGGAGAGAGAGAGAGAGAGAGGAAAAAATAAACAAATTATTTACCAGATAAGCATTAGCTAAGGGTCGGTCCGTGTAGCGAAAAACTGTGACCTCAGACTTGAAAAAGCATTTTCAAGACCTCAGCTGGCAAATAACATATATATTACTAACATTCTAAACACAGGAGCTCTTATACAGAGGTGTTCGTTCGTTGTGGTCACAATGCAATGGTCACAACCATAAGCACAGAGTAGACGACGTTAGAGCGGTTTTCATTTGAGTGTCGAAAGTAATTAGCAAATTGCTTTGGTGTTGCATTACTTCACTCAGTGATTGGTTCAAAGTTCTCGCGCCACTTTTTCAACCAATCAGAAGTGAAATCAAAACCAATTGTGGCTCGCGCGTGCACTTTGTGTCGGCTATACGTGTAATTACTTCGAGTTTTGATTGGTTTGCTGGATTGTCTCCGTCCTTTTTGATTGGCCAAAGTAATTACTTTGGTTTTGGTTTTACGACTTGGTTGGTTTTACTTGATTGAAACTCGCTCTATCATTATTATTGCCATTATAATTAGTAGTACAATTATTGAATCTGAACGTCACATAAACGGGCTTGGGGCTTAGAGAGAAAAGTAATTGAGACCAGGGACGCTTTCCTTCTGTATGGAAAAACCGGGGAGAATTATCTGCTTAAAGGAACAGAACAAATTTCCTCAATCAAAATATGGAACGGGACGACCCTAACCCTAATTCCTTTTCTTTCTTTCTCAAGAGACTGGATACTAATCATTTAGGATAGCAAACATGGCTGCCGGATTGTCGATCATTATTTCATAAGTAGTAATTCTTACCTGCAGTTGTGCAACTACAAGCTATAAAAGCATCTGCGTGAATTGATTGAAACCCGCACGATTCATTTGGGCAGCTAAACACCAAGACCCTTGGCGTCGAGTCCGCCATGTTTTTTCTTTTTTCAAGGAGCATGGTACTAGTGGGACAAAGCAAATGGAACAGGATTTTCCGATCATTCCGGGAAAACCGAGAAAAGAGGAATACCTCTGCAAATTTTTCTGTTCCATTTGATTTACCACCGGATCAATCGGATTTTTCGTACAAAAGGAAAGCGCCCCAGGAGCCCATGAGTAGGAGATTGCCTCTGCCATATAAGCCAATTCTTGACACCAGCCTCGGATCGATCCAAGGCTCTGGGAAGCGCTTTGAAAGAGAATATGCGCCGTAGGGTTCTTATACTCAAAAATTGGCTATTTGAACCTTACGGTGCCTGCTCACTCCTCCTGCTAACATGAATGCACCAATTAGAGGCGCTTTTGATTGTTCTTCACGAAAACCAATGAGAAGGCACCTTGTTTCATGGTTCCCAGAGCTCTTCTCTCCCTTAGTCAAGAGAAGAGCTCTGGGTTCGAGAGTGATACAAGCCCTATGAGTCAACCTTTGCGAGTATCTTTGCATTTTTACAACAGCAGGAGTTCTTCGGCCCTGTACGCGCTGTTTAGAATGCCAATCAGAATAGAATTATTGTCAAACAAAAACAAGAATAGCAAAAAAACAATGAATGCAAATTGTACAAATTGATGTAAATTGCTTTAATGTCATTCTCCTAATGAAGGGTTAGTTCTAAAAATACAAAAATAAGTGGGCTCCTTTCGAGACGTGCGACACGTTTCACAATTTCAGATTTGCAAATGAGTGAATATTGAAATTCAAGGAAGTGATTAAAAAAACTGCGAATTGTTCACAAAGAACTCAGGTACACTGTATTGAATCTCCAAGAGCAGCGCATGAAGGTTCTTCAACCTCGTTCCCGGGACATCTCCCTCAAATTCTGCGCTGGGATCCTGGGAACGAGGTTAGGAAATCTGAGACTGAAATCAGAGTCTTTCTTTTTTCCAGCCCACGTCTCGCACTGTTGTACTGTGGGACCTTTAGGTTTCGTGAAGAGCCAAAGCGCAAAGATTGAGTGCGACCTTACGGGATCTGTTAGCAAGGTCCTGTGGTACAAAGACAACAAATATTTGGAAAATGGAACAGATGGTCTCTATCAATCAATTGTTCAGCTAATGGATGGCACTACAAGAAGTATCCTTTATTTTCCCGTGGTGAAGATGGCACATGAAGCAATTTACAGCTGCAAGGCAAACTCCAATAAGAGCACAATTTGTCCAAACGGAAAACGCTTTTCAGTTATAGTTGTCTGTAAGTACTAAACGAGAAATTGACCTGTGATTATATTGAATAAATACTGATGCATACGTTCGTAGACATGGGCCATTCAATACCTCACTGAACAGGCTCCATGCAGGATTGGGAAAAAAGAACAACAGAACGAACAAAGATAACAATGCATTTAGCACAGAAAACAATGGGGAGTACGACACTATACAGCCAATGAAATATAGTGTTCAACAAGAAGCATGACCCTACGATATTTTTTTGACAGCTGTGTCACGAGTCTCCCACAGGAGACATGACCCTGCTATATTTTTGTGACAGCTGTTTTAACGTCCTAGCTCCTTTGAGTCTTCCACAGTTCCCTAGCTCAGGGTTTGGCCGTGCCTCTTGTTGAACACTATATTTCAAAGGATGATAGTGTCGTACTTCCTATTGTTTTCTGTGCTAAATCTATTGTTATCTTTGTTCGTTCAATTGTTCTTTTGCCCAATCCCTAAGTCTCTTTAACAAAAATATTTCATGTTGCCGTGCGTCGGCTCAGAAATACATCAAAGATGACGAGAAAATGTAGTAAGAACAAAAAAATGGCACACGAGGCGACAGCGAGGCGACAGCTGAGCGTGTCACTGATGTATGTTCTTACCACATTTTGACGTCTTCTTTGATCTATTACTGAACAGACGCGCGGCAAAATGGAATCTATTTTATATAACAAAGATTTCAACGTTCTTGATGATGACGTCGGCTCTGCGTCTGCTTGCAATAGATCTTAGGTGAAC
>NC_090883.1:25297343-25317343 GCF_036669925.1 Montipora capricornis | reverse complement strand
ATATTATTTTGTATCCTATTTTGTTACCTAGCGGAATCCAAGGAAAATACACGATACCGATGATGTTTATGACGATAACAACAGACGAAGATAACGTGCCAATTCTCTAAACGTGCACACTAAAGGATTTTTGGTCGGACACGATATTTAATATTTTTTTCTCCCAATCTTGCTTCTCTTTGTACTTCTCAAAATCCAACAGATTTTTAGCTCTTAAGGCAAGTGGCAATTGCTTTTTCTTCAACTTGTTGTCGATCTTCACAAGGACAAGAGTGGAATCTCCCGTGTCGACTCCCCTCTGTAAGGCCATGTGCAGCTCTTCCCGGCAGAAGTTGCTGGCTAGGTAGTTGTTCGACAAAACAACCAGAACTTGTCGGCTGTTGTACACGCTTTCCGCCATATTTTGGACGATGGGCCTTCCGAGCTCAAAATCCCGGATGTGAATGCGATAGGGAACGGAGTGCTTTTCAAGAAGAGAGATCAGATTTTCAGTGACCCAGCTGAAGTCTTTAGAGCTGTAGCTGATAAACAGCTTGTTGTCTAAAACATCCTCTCCTTTATCATCTGAAATAGGTACATAAAAACGCATTGAAAAGACAAGTTTTAAGCTCAAACATTCATCTCTCTCATACTGGCATAAATGGATCTTTTTTCATTGAAGCCATGACTTCTCGAAATGCCCACGACCTACGCTTTTCCTCGTCTGCCGAATCTACACTGATAAGTTAGGGCTGTAGCCAGTATGAAGCAAATCGAGGCACTTGCTTCGGTAATTTTTTCGTGAAATTTTAAAACAAAGCGTTATTCCAGTAATGCCTTTAATATGTACTCATCATAAACACTTAAAATACTTCCGAAGATAATTTAACCACGGAAATTGCCTCAGTCATATTTTTTTTTCTGGCTACGGCCCTGTAAGTATTTGGAAATCAGTTGACTTCCCTCATGCTTTCCACATTAAAGATCACAGCGTTTCCAAGGCACCCAATACAATCATATATTACGATGCCGAAAGACGATCTCGTTCCCAGAGCCCACGTGTCTTTTGGTCAGCGCCCAGACGCGGAGTTCTGGAATAATCCAGAATTTTTAAAAAAAAGTGTTGTTCGTTAGCGATGCGGTAGTCTAGTGGTAAAGCGAAAGGGTTATTGATCGAACATTCCCAGGTTCGAGTCCAGCGAGTTTAGGCATTGGGGTTCGGATTTTAAAAATAGATATTCATTTCCCATTTCCCAAGCGCTAAGCGTCCTAAACTGACGATAACAGTCAATTTAGAGAAACTTAGGAATTGTCGATAATACTCATTTCAGAGGTAGAGGATGGGTTGAGATTTCTTATTCCAGAGCTCCGCGTCTTGGCGCTGAACAAAAGACAGGTAGGCTCTGGGGACGAGATTGGCTGAAAAAAACAAACTTGTTTCCAGTTTTGTAAGCGAGATTTGAATATTCGAATTTTCCCTTGCAATTCCTGAGAAACGATACCTAGCGTCTTTCGATTTTAAATGAGTTTCTGTCATGTGATCTTGTACAGCAGGTGCTATAATCTTCAATTTATCAGGCAAACTAACACGCGCCAGCCTTGCAGTTGCCACGTCTCACATGAGCGAAGGAACAGGGATATTTTGCCCAGATTTTTCATGGTTAACGAGTTGGAATAACTTTGAATGACTTACGATGGTGCAAAGTTATATCTTAGGGGTAAGGTTTTCGTCGATGTCGCCTTCAAAGAACTTTAATTAATATAACGGTCCCTAACAACTCACAGCCGCGTTCGCCTGAGGATTGTCTCCTGCTTTCGCCAAACTGAATAGCGACTATTCTGAAGCTACTGACAGGTAGGCCAGAGTTTAATATTTTCTGCCTGTGAGAAACTTACATTTAAAGCGCCTTTTTCTTGAAAAAAATCCCTTTTTAAATGCACACAGCCCAGTGAAAATAACAACGAAGACAGCAGCGCAAACCACCGGAACAAACCACATCGACAGTTTTTCTTCACGACCTGTTGGATTTGAAGGTTAAGAAAGTATGTATTCTGGATTACACAGCAACAATCCTTTCCAAAAAAAATGGCGTCCATAAAGAAAGTGCCTTATCATCTACGCACAACAATTGTAACACTGATACAGGTTCAGCTTATGGTTTTGCTATGAGGTATACGTATGGGATAATTAACAATTATGCACCGAAATGGAGTTACGTAGTAACATAGGCGTACGAGCCGGGGGGAGCAGGAAGGGGGGGGGGGGGGGCAGCACCCCCAGTCTCAGAAATTTTCGGGCAAAACGAACGAAACGATAAAAGATGGAATTAAAACATATATAAATAAGGCAAAAATATAAAAAAGAGCACTTGAAAGTATAAAAATATTACTTCTGTAAAAAGTCCTTGCGGTTGATCTTAAAACATTTGAATTGCTCGGCTGCTGATCTGTTGATCGCTGGCATTTGCTGCAGTTCGCGCCAAACTTTCGCGCCACTTTTAAGGCGGCGCGAGAGATCAAAGATGAAAGAAAGTTTTAGTTCGAAGTTTCTTCGTGGTCTGTACCATCGACTCTTTGGGCGACGCCGGCATTCGAAACTTTTTCAGATCAAAGGGACTTTTAAGGTGAGTTCAAGCAGCCTTCGAGGCTTTAGGTAAATATTTAATTTAGCGTTAGCAATTTATTTTGCATGAAATTTATGTGAGGTTCTCAAAACTCTTTGTTTCGAATACGTACAGTTTTATGACTTTTTTAAGGATTGTAAACGAATGTTTCTTTCGTACATTTTGAGGGAGTAAAAAACGGATTTTCCCTCCCTCCGGCATCGTCTTGCGCATCTCAACACATCTTCTTAACGTTTTAAGTTGTATTCTTACACTTATCAACATTACAACATAGAAAGGGATCAAAGAACTGTACGATACACGAACTCGGACCCTCCAGATCTGAAGTTTTCACCATTACACTACAACGACGAACATGCTCAACCCAACACAGTTCTTTTCATTATTTACTTTTGTATAAGAAGTCAATTGATATCCATGTATAATAACAGAAACCAAACCTAACCTGACCCTAATTTTTCTCTAGGCACCAAAAATGTTTCTTCAATTTACCTGAGTGCGTATATATTCAACCTAGATTAAGTGAGGACCAACATTTTAACCTTGGTCAAAACGGATTGAACCTGAGAACGGATTTTACCGGCAACATTTATACTAATGTGGGATATTCGGCAAGTTTCCACGCAAAATCTCTAAAAGTGGGCAAAGCCAAAAGGCAACAAAGACAATGAAGTAAAATTCTTCATTATCAGAAAAAATTGAGGTTTTTTTATCTTCAATATCACTTCGCTGTGGAAATAGTGAGTCCGTCTGCACTCACGATTTGTCATTGCTAAACCATAGTGTCAGCCGGTTGCCTTACTTGTAGGTTGCTGTGTTGTTCGTGAAGTAGTAGTAGTTTCTTGTTTCTCATCTGAGAAAATAGAATACACAAGCGCCACAATATCAGTTGAGTTGTACAGTTATTAGTGACTGAACGAGTGACTTTGTATAGGTGTGTTTTTCGTATTTATTATTATTATTATTTTTTGAGGGCCTTTCCTGCGCTCACAAGGGAAAAGCGGCTTGTTTATCCAATCGTGAAGCCGAGAGTGGCATAAGTGACAATATTTCTCCACAACTATAAACACATTTTCTGAATCGTGACTCACAGCCAAAGGTAACTTTTTCCTTTGTTTCACAAACCTGGTTTTTAACTCAACAAATCAACTCATCTAAACTATGGGGTGTCTTTATAACATCTGTTGCGCGACATCACGGTTCAAACTAGGTTAAAAGAGGAACTGACCACAAATTTAAAAAACTCCTGAGCAAAACAGCTGAATGAAACTAAAGAATTTTTAGGGGTATCTTTGTTTACATTTTTTTGCATCATTAGAGCAACACTGTTGTTTTCTAATCATTCCGCCAATATAAAGTACTAAGTATTTGAAAAGGGTTGTGACTAGAGGGTGAGACACTTGGTTTTGTGTATATAAAGTACCAAACGAGCTAACCAAAGAAGAAAACAAAGAGAGTACTTCCCCAATTTACGCTATGTTTCAGGGGTAATTACCTTGTTCGAAGAACGAAGTATAGTTTTCGCCTCCGTTTTTAGACTTTGGACTCCTTTTATTATTATTAGTTTTTGCGGGGCGCGCCCTGGCTGCGCATGCGTAAGATTTCTCTTTCTCGTAGAAGGCAGTTCCAGTGGGATTCGAACTCGATATCTCTTCCGAGTTCAGAGGCAATCACGATAACCATTAAACCACGAAAGACTACGTGAGACACTGACGGGGAAATATGTATTTAAGAGTTGTGTGGGTGACCGGAAACGAGTTTTTGTGTTTTCGTTGCACGCAAGGCAAGAATGAAAACCTTGCAAGCGAGACAAGTCGACCTCTCGCGACTTTGTCGCTCACTCATCCACTTCGCGAACGAAAAATCACGATTCGCTCGCCAAAATATTTTCTCCTGGGATTCTCGTGAGGTCCACTTGTGGCAAGTCTATGTATGACTCTGTAACATATATCGTGATTTTATAATTATCCCAGTATTGTTAAGAAAAAGAGTGAAATATTTTTAAATATCATCGTAGGGACTTGCAAAGCATCTGTTTTCTGGTTTTGATTGAAATCAATGCCGTTAACAACAGTTTTAAATGTAAACAAATATCCAATCATTGAGGCACGGAATGTGAACTGTGGACTTCGGACTACGGAATTGAAACTGGTTATTTACCAAGATATTGTAACCTACCCACATGGGAAGTGGAAGTGGGACCAAAAACAAACCAAAGACGAACAGGAGGCTAATGTTACAATATCTTGGTAAATAACCAGTTTCAATTCCGTAGTCCGAAATCCGAAGTCCACAGTCCACAGTCCATGACTCAATGATTGGGTTAAGTATAAGTGCGATCGTGGATATTTGTTTACATTTAAAACTGATGTTGCAAGTCTCTACGATGATATTTAAAAATATTTAATACTTTTTCTTAACAATACTGGGAGAATTATAAAATTACGATATCTGTTACAGAGTCATACGATAACCGGATATTGCATTGCGTGCAACGAAAACACAAAAACTCTTTTTCGGTCACGCACACTATTCTTTAATACAAATTTCCCCATCAATCTGTCACGTAGTCTCTCGTGGTTAAGTCGTCATCGTGATTGCCTTTGAAGGAAGAGACACTGAGTACGAATTCCAGTTGAGTCCAAAAACGAAGTCAAAAACTATACTTTGTTCTTCGAACAAAGTAATTACCCAAGAAACAAAGCGTGTATGGAGGATATATTCTCTTACCTCCTTTATTTTATTTTCTCTTGGTTTTACTCAGTTTAAATATTGTGTCACCAGAGCAATTTATGGAAGCTAACCATTACGAATCGGTGCTTAGACCTAATCACTAGAGATCAGTGCCTAACTGAGCAATGATGCTTTGAAAATTCGAAATGTCGCAAATAAATGTATGGGATCGTCAGTGCTTTTGCCACCTAAGAACTTACCAGGCTTAAAATTGACTAAGGGCCCGCAAGCACTAGGCTGACAAAATTTGTTTGGCTGAACCAAAGATTTCAACAAAAATTGTCTCCGCCAAATTTTCAATTTGGTAATCGTGGCCGCACTTAAAAACTTTTTCTTCAGATCATGGCGCGTAAATTGTAAAATATTTATAGTTTTCACGCCTGGCAAAAAATTGTCCTGCTCCGATGCAGGACGACGGCGCCTTCGAAGTTTGGTAAGGCTTGACAAAATTTGGTGGGGAAAAAGTCACCGTGCGCACTTGTATCACGGAAATGATGACAGATTTTTTCGCAAAATATACAAAGTTTTCCCAGTGCGTATGGGTCCTATGTTCAACGAGTTCTTTTACTTTGTGAAGTCAATTTGTAAATAGTATATATATGATGCCTTGTTCTGTGAGCAAATTTTAATGATAGTGAGACAAAATGTAAACAAATATGTCAGCAAAAATTGCCTTATGTACATTATTACCTTCTTCAAAGTAATGGACTAATTGGACAGAATCGTTTTTTATTTTTTTTCCTATAAAGCATTCCATCTGACAGACGTACTCCCCAACATCTGCATTTGTCACGTTCCAGATGTCGAGAAAGAACTCAGCTTCCACTACCCGCTTGCATTCGTTGGTGTTCTGTTTCCTTATAGTATACTTGGTGTTGTTCTTTAGGGTCTTGTTTCCGTGATACCATGTCAAATCAGGACCTAAAAAACAGTTTAGCCAGGCCATCGCTGAGCATCTCAGAGTCGCGTTGGAGAATTTCTTGACGGAAACAAGTGCATCGTATGCTTTCATGTACCAATTGCCACCTATGTTGAAACACAATTAATAATAATATATATGCAAGAAAAAAGTATGCATCTCTGATAAGGAATAAAAGGCAGTTTAAGGTAACACAGTGCACAAATTAGGAAATTCAGGGCAAAAAGAGTTTACTCCGAGCATTCTGATTGATCAATGATCAAAGGAAGTCGGTGACAGCCAATCAAATGTGAGACCTGGATGACGCAATTTTCTCGTGATTGTGTGATAACCGTGCGTTGCTTCTTCCTAACTACCTAGTAGGGCAGGCTGAAGTCAGGGACTCATCCTGCTAAAGTCTATTTGAGCAGTACGCAGCAGTTACAACGTCCCCTGGGATTGGTTCAGAAAACAATGGACCAAAAACAAACAACCAATCAACCATGAACCCTAACCCTAAAAACGATAGAAGGAAAGGTTACGTTTATACAAACGTTGGCCGTGTAGCACTTATATTTTAAACAGAGTTAACTGAAGAGAGCGTAGTGTAACCTGAAGTGCTAGATTTCTATCCCATATGAACCATGTGAGCGTTCGCCAACCCTAACGGCTAACGCTCACATGGTTCATATGGGATAGAAATCTAGCACTTCACGTTATGCTACGCTCTCTTCAGTTAACTCTGTCTAAAGGGATCCAATGATATTACAAGTTGTAAAGAGCTCCTTTCTACCTCGCAGTGACGCAAACTATTTTTAAAGTCAGCGGTTCTTAAGTTCTACCCGATGCGGTAATTAAAACATGCTCATTGCAATTAAAGGGGTTATGTCACGCAAAATTATGTAATTTCATGACATCTGAAATGCCCAAAAAGTAGAATGAAACATTGCAACAACCACCAGAAACCCATAAGGGTTGAAACGTGTAACGGCCCCTTCGGTGCTGGGAAACAAGCTTCTGAATATTCAGTTTGCTAAGTACCATATTTGGAACAACAAGAGAGAAACATTCAACCAATCAGTTCGCAAGAACACCGTGACGCAATACCACCAATGTTCTCGCGCTAAATTAACTGGAGCGAGGGGTTTCCAAATATGGTACTTAGCACTGAATATTCGGAAGCTGTGAACGCGCGTTACACGTTTCAACTCTTATTTGTTTCTGTAACCACTTAATACCGCTGAACAACATAAACGTAATGCAACAAGAGGAAAGTTTCGTGGCCGGCATGGACATGGTATGTACCTGTAAGACATGAAACATGTACAAACTTAATAACATGCATTCAAATTTTGTAAAATTCTGCAGAGCTTCCATACTTAGCGTAATGCTGTCAAACACAATAAACTCCTCGTTCACTTAATGAAATGATTAATACTTTAATAGAATTGTTTCTCACTTAACAATATGAACAAGTTAAAATCTTTTAAAAATGGTTACGGCCCTAAAATTTGCAAGAAACAACTTTTGCAAGTTTGTAACTTGCTTATATTGTTAAGGGAGAAACAATTTTATTATATTTGTTTCAATTTTGTTACGTTTTCGAGAAGTTTATTGTGCTTGTCAGCATTCATTAAAGTTTGTAAGCTCTGCCTATTATAAAATTTGTATGCCACGGTCTTTATGTATGTCTGTGTATCCGTGTTCTTCATTAATGATTTGTATGCAAGTTTTAAAAGTTTGTACGCCTCTCATTAAGTTCGGGTGCTATTAAGGTAATTCCTTTGAAATTCTTCTACTATCAAACTTTTTTGGAAACTTGGCATAATTAACATTCATGATATGAACATTAAAAAAATGCAATAAAAAAATGGGGTCACTGTGCTTGTTTACGCGTCAGCAGGCTCTTAAAATGGGGTATTTTTACTGTTTGCGCGTTAAAAATTTGAATCACCTTCATACAGAATCAAGTCTTCGTTACTTGAAAGATACAAAATTTTATTTTGAGAATAAAGCTTCTTTTATTCACATAGGCAGTATTGCTTCATCTACGCCGTTTTTGATTGCTTGGTTGTGGAAATAGTGCACTCTTTTGGACAATTCCGTGGTTAGCTTGACGTCCTCGCCTTGGCCAAAATACACCCAGTACGGAACTGTTTAAAAAAAAAAATCATGTTCTACTATCAAACTTTTTTTCTTCGTCAAATATGTTCTTTATTAGATTGTTCTTAGCAAATACCTGGAAAAAAATTCGGGGGTCACCGTGCTCGTTGGAGAGAAAAAGAGCATTTATTTCGCTATCGCGCTTAGTTTGAGGGAAATCTCTTGTACGCGCACGTGCTCATGAGCGCGCGCTAATGACGCGAAAATCGTGCGCAGTAGGGATGCGCAATGCAATACCAAGGAATTACCTTAATTAATTCTGCGTTGATTTTATTAAGGACTCGAAAGGGTTTTCAGCTGAGCGCGCGCGCGTAAGCGACACACGCAATTCTAAAAGCTGCTCGCGTCAGCTCATGATTCAAAATAAAGAAATCACTAATTTCTCTCACCTTTCTTCTAATTTCTATATATATGGTATACAAGCAGACATCTCCTATTCACGAAATTAAAACTACGACAATTCTTCACAAACGGTGTAATGGTCACTTAAATCCCTTTGTGTTGGCCTGTAGCTCCACTCGCGCGCGGTCTCGAATGAGCGGCTGACGCATGCGTAAATGCTGATCTTGTGACCTCCTCATTTTTCCTGATTTTGCAACTTTAATCGTTTATATCTCTGCTTCCGGACGGTAATTGTTTTTGCATTTTTTGCATGTTATCTTAGATTAATTTAAAACGTTTGTCTTTCAAATTCAAAAAGAATTAGACACACATTTTATAAAAACTGATTTTTATGAAAAAATGTCCCACAAATTTTGTTGAATTTTAAATATTTTAGAGATTATTTTTAACATTATCTGGAGAAGCTAAATGGGAGGTTTTCACCGTCCCGTTTTTTCAGACAAGACAATATATGTTGATTTTAAGGCTCAAAGAAATGCCTTATATCGTTACCATGTTAACGTTTTTTATAATGGATACTTAACCTGGCCAAATTTCGTCTTGATATGATTACCCTAACTGCATCTACGGACAGAATATGTTTATTTGTTTGAAAGAAGGAGAAACTATTCCGAGCCTCCTTAAATTGTGCTCTGTTAAGTTTGTTTGCAACTGATTAAATTTGAAGGCGTTTTGTGTCCATACCGGCCACGACAGGAAAAAGAAGCAAGGACGGACACAAATGGACAAGATTGAAACGGACTGTACTTGACGGTACAATCTTGAAAAAAGTCACGTCGGCCCGACGTTTTTCAAGTTTATCAGTGGCAAATCGCCTGTATAGAGGCAATTTTGTCAGTAACTTAAAAGGAATTCTACATTTCCATTTTCGAGCTTAATTAAACTTGGGAAAAACTAAAGATTTCCCCTAAACGCCCTAAAATAACGTTACATTGCCCCGTTACGTTCACAGGATCCCCCAAAACATACCGGGTATCAACAACTAAACTTTTCGTAATGCGAAAACGCATTTCCAAACACTGATAGCTGTCGATTCAACTAATAAGTTGTCGACTAGAAATTGTCGACAACCTGTGGTTGTGACTCAGAGCAGAACATTTTGATGCACCGGATACTGGACTCAAAACCAAGGACACTTTTACCTCTGACGTCTGGGTTTACACCTATGCTGATAGAGCGGTTTTCATTTAATTAGCTAATTAATTGCTTGGGTTTTGCATTACTTCACTCAGTGATTGGTTCAAAGTTCTCGCGCCACTTTTTCAACCAATCAGAAGTGAAACCAAAATCAATCAAGGCTCGAGCGTGCTCATTTTCCGCGCTTTGTGTCGGCTACGTGAAATTCCTTCGAGTTTTGATTGGTTTACTGGATTGTCTCCGTACTTTTTGATTGGCCAAAGTAATAACTTTGGTTTTGGTTTTACGACACTCAAAAACTCGCTCTAATTGCATCGTAAGTGCTAACCAGCCCATAATATACATGAAAAAATTACTCAGTTTTGATTGGCTAAAAACAGTGCAATTTTCAAGTATTGTAATTCGAGCGCAAATTACAAACTTATAGTTGTATGACTTTTGAACGAAAGGGCTCGCTGTCAACTTCCATTTTCTCGTGTACGTTATTAATTTTCAGACATCAAAATGATTCGCCCTACGGCCTAGTCTGTAAAACAAAACACTCGTCAGGGCCGTAGCCAGAAAAAAATTATGACCGAGGCGACGTCCATGGTTAAATTCTCTTCATAGGTATTTTAGGTGTTTATGATGATTACATTTGGAATAACACTGGAATAACGCTTTATTTAAAAAAAAAAACACGAAAAAATGACTGAGGCAAGGGCCTCGGTTTGCCTCATATTGGCTACGGCCCTGCTCGTTCTTATTTGTACCAAATTGCACTCTAAATAATATGATTGGCCGGAATTCTACTAGAGACGAATCGTCCGTCTGAGACGAACTTGCGAAAATTAAGAAAGTTCGTGGGATAAGTCGTCTGTGTATGAATACGGGAAAACTAGTGAATCACCCGTCCAGATTAATTATCACTGTAAGTCGTCTGTCAAGACGAACTATCTTGGTAATTCGTCCAAACGGATGATCCGTCCTTTTTCCCGTATTAAAACATAGACGAATTATCAGGCAAACAATACTATTTTGCACAAGTTTGTCCCGGTATTGCCAATACTAACAGATATCAACGGTCAGTTTTATGTACCACTGTTGGTGAGCGAACAAAAGGAGATAGTATCAGCAAAGTTCCCTGCTAGCAGGTCTCTATTCTTTTGCGTTCGCTGGGTTGATGAGTACGGGAGAAGAGACCTCTACCATGGGTCTAAATTCACTGTGTTGAGCATGCACGGCGGTTACTTAGCGACCGAATCCTTACGTCATACTTCATGTTGTGTGGGCTCACTTAACAACACCGGAATTACTGTAAAGAAATGCGTGGGACACAGTGGGCTCAAGTCACAGTCAGCAAACATATCATGGCGCATGCGGTTTGCATGAGGAGTGTCGTCGAAGGTTGTGGACGGCGGTTGGATCAGAGCGAGTTTCGACACATGACAGAGAACTCTTTCTCCCGTACTCGTCAACCCAGCGAACGCAAAAGAAAAGACACCTCTGGTAGCAGGGAATCAGCAAGGCAGGATGAGGTAAGAGAACGGATCCCCATGCCCCATCATGACTTTTTTTTTTAATCTAAGCTACTAAGTTCTCGTTCCCAATGCCGCGCATATTTAAAATTTCATTACGTCATTACAAATGGCTAATCAGGTGCCTCTGTAAAAATAGCTGCTTAGCTAAAATAAGATTTTAATAAACGGTCATTGGAAGAGGCCCATTTATGAGGTATCTGTTCTCTTACCTCATCCTCTCTTGATATCAGATCAGATATATACATCTTATTCGATGGTTTAACATATAAAACGTGCGGATATTTTTCGAGTTGCGTGAAAAATACGAGCAATGAGCAAAATGTCCGCGAGTATTATATGTTAAACCATGTTAAACCATCGAATAAGAGATTTATTTTTCCACCACAAAAAGGTGTTATTTTGTTTCAATTTTATTTGGTAAGTGTTTTAAAAAAAAGCATCATCTGTCCTTTAGAGCGCTTGTGAACGATGTAATCAGCACAAAAAAAAGCCAGCGAAATGTCCTTTTATTTGATTGGATAAACGAAATGACGAGTGACAGGCGATGACAAGCTAAATTCTCAGGCTTTGTATAGTGTTGAAAACAATTTCCTTCATTGAACAACTCCCGTTCCGTCCGTATTTTCTCCGTTCTAAACCGGTCAAACCGGGACACAACAGTGTATTACCGTCTCATATTTTGCGCGTTATCGTGACCAAATATGGTAAAATGGCGTAATAGTGGATATATAATTGTTTTCATCCATGGCCTGCGACATGAAAGTGATGATTGGTGAAATTGAAAAGATGACCAAGTTTCATCATTTTTTTAAACTCTTGAGACAAATTTGTTTATAATTCGATCTAAGCAAAAACGTATGTTAACGAAAAATGTGTGAACAATGGCGTCAGTAAAAAAAAAACCCTTAACTCCAAGATAAATGGCAATGATCACAAGAACACTTACATTCGACCACGATGCTGAAGCTTTTGCCATCTGGACAATTGCTGACGGGTTGACTGGGTTCTGGTTTGCAAGTGTAAACTCCAGCATGTTTAAGTAATGGTCCGGCTAAGAAGCAGGCAGCCCAGCGGCAAAAGTACTTAGAAGCTGCTGCTCCAATCGAGGCATCTGATTGGCTAATATCGGAAAATGTCGAAAAAAGATGAGGAAAAAATGAAAAAAAAGCCTTTTTTGGATTTCTTCTTCCCCATGCCCTTGATCTCTGTCTCTCGGCCAAATTTGGGCATTGTTCTATGCGCCATTCGCCAATCGGCAAATGGCGCATAGAATCTTGACGATATTTACAAACATAGTTTTTGAAGGCATAATGATTTGTTCTACGAGACAGAATCTAATTTTTTAGACGGCAAGTCGATTACATTTTTCATTGAAATTCAAATTTCGCGCTTTTAGCTGCTTACACCAATGGGAACAGCCGAACTTAATTTGATTAAAAATGTTGGCACATTTTAACTAACCGACGCTATTGCCGCGGGCTATTGTTTTTCTGCCTGCTTCTTAGCCGGACCATTACTTAAAGCGCACAAATTGAAACAGTAACGAACTGCGAAGAGTGTCATGATTTAATCGAGTCAATGATTGATAAAGACCTCCGCTACCATTGACGAGTAGTTTGTTGTCTTTGTACCAAAGGATATCACGTATTGCTGCACCGGTAAAGTCGCAGTCCAAAATCTTCCTGTCGCCTTTTTTATATGAGAAGGGTCCCTTTGTGCAAACCTCCTGCGAGGCAGTAGCTAAAAAGAAGCCACATCATATTTTATTGATAAAGCAAAAAAAAATCGCTGACTTTAAAAATATCCTCGTTATTTTCATACGCAGCTGCGAAAGCTTTTCCGGCTCTTAGAATGAGTCTAATTTTTCACAAGGGTCCGTTTCTCGAAATTTCGAATTCTTTCGCTGTCCTTTCCTTGATTTCACGATTGCCTCTGTATATTGAAAACGGAGGGGATTTACGCCCTAAAACTCCACAATTCATTGTTCTTTTGTTATCCTGAAAACATGTTGAAAGACCGGCCTATTACACTATCGGGTGCGAAAAGGTATTTGCATGGGCCTTAAATTGAGAAACAGGCTCTTCAATACTGTAACAGTAAATGCGGTCTGCTTCAAAATGTTTAACCACAACGTGTCCAGGTAAAGGGGAAAATCTTTAAAAATAGGATAGTTTCTATTTTGGCTGAGAGGTGGTCACTACTGAGGATAGTTATCACCAGGGCCCGGTTGTTCGAAAGCCGATTAACTTAATCCAGGATTAGCGTAAACTTTTGTTTCATGTTTTCAATTTTTTGGTTAAAGTTTTTTTTGCTTATTTTTGTTTTTCAAGATCGACATCTACGAATGTAAATTTTATCCGAATATCAGCGTCGAACAGCATTTGGGAGTAGAGAAATAATTTAAAACTTCTTGGTTAATTTTTAATCTCGGATTAGCGTTAATCGGCCTTTGAACAACCGAGCCCAGACTTCTCCAGTAGCCTAGTCGGCAGCTGAAGACGGCTCGCAACCAGTCCTAAAATGCCCTGCAAAACAGATCCGGTCGCTCCTTGTGCAGTTGTTGGAAGGCGGCAGAACTTTATATAACTATCAAGAGTGAATTAGATAAGAGTGTTCTCCCCAGCACAGTCACAAATGTGTCTATTTTTAGAATACCCGTTCAGGCGAAAATCAGTTGTCCCCGAAAGTGCTACTATAACCAAAGAACAAGTTTTATTTTTCTTTGGATTCCAAAACGTTGTTAACTAAACAGTAACTGATGGAAGTTTTAAGCCTTGATTTCAAGAAAAGACATCTGTTTATTTTAACTGGAATGTACGTTTCTGTTTAGTGGTCCGCCATTACTAACTTTAAAATCTTGAGAGAGCTGGATCAAGGAGAAAATGACATCAAAGACTCAATAATTTAAGAATGCAATGCGTGTGTACGCGGCTGAATTAACATGCAGCCCGGGAGTTTCGGGCATTCAGACTTTTGAACAACTTTTGAACAAACTTATAACGATTCACTTAAGAGCTACCATTGGACCGCTTCAGTTGTATTTTATCTCACGTCCACGTTTATTTTGATTCGAATTTGCTCAGTGCTTTTTCAATTTGCCCATTATTGGGCCAAAACACGTACAAAAACTGAACTGACAGTTCTTTCTGGTTTAATTTTGAAATAATATTGATGGCATATTAATTAATGGAAACTACAAAATTATGGTGACGTATTTTCTGACGAATACAATTCATGCAAGACTACAGATGAAATCATAGGAGAATTTCAATGAGTCCTCTTAACTTGACGAATTGATCTTGGGGATGAAGTGAAAGTCAGTTAAGAAAGGTCATTCCAGTTACATAAGCAACTTTAGCGATACGTGGTTTTCATGTTGCGTCACCGCCGTCATGTTGGTGGACGATAACAAAAGATCTCTCATTGGCTCCCTTTGTTCTTCCCTCAGAATTTGAACATTGCTTCATTGTTATGTGTGTCTCTATAGATTGGTTGCAAGCCACGTATTGGCCATTTTACAGTTGTTTGCTCAGCGACCTAGCCTACTCTGAGCAGCTGACAGCTTTGTAATGCATAAGTTCACTGAAGTTAAACGCTGTCCGGCGGGGTTAGTATCTGGATGGGTGGCCTAAAAAATATACCACTTTGTAAAAGAAGCATAGGACCGAAAATTCTATTTAAGGCTCAAAAATGCGAACTAAGAAAGGTACCGATTTTGTTAGCTTGCTTTATGCAAAACAAATATTGATGCAAAAGTAAAATTAATAAATATTGATACACAGTTTTTAGGAAGAGCAGAAGAAAGTTTTCAGGACGGTCGATCGAGAATAAACATTTTGCCATCAGCAACAAAATTTACGACATGAAAACAACCTTAATTTCTTGAACCGCGAATATGAAAGTTGCCATCAGCGAAAAACATTTTGGGAGATGATTGCTAAAGCATATAGAAAGATTTTCACAATAACTAAAAATTCCTGTGTTAAGCATTAGAATTCGACGAAGAGGTAAATGCGACTAAATTTGTTGCGTGCGTTGCTATTTTTGTGCAAATATTAAATTATGAAAATCTTTATTTTTAGCGGTTATTTGAACATAAAAGATGCAACGCTAAACGAGAAATGACATTTTTGCTAATACAATGTATTTGAAAGAAGAAAAATTTCGCGGGAATCGCGGTGAAAATGAGTTAACAAATTTGCATACGTGCTTTGAAATGTGATGCGCGAGGAGACAGGAATTTTATTTCTCTGACAAATGATTTTGTCATTGTAGTGTAAGATGAAATTTATTAGGGAAGCCAAGAATATTTCTTTAACTTCCTGGTTAATCCAATTTATTGCAACGACTTGCTAGTGCGAGGATTGTTTACATGAGACTCACGCTTTTCGCGACTTTTGAGTGTCATAAAATAACATAATTTGCGTGACAATATATCCCTTTTCTCTAACCCAAAAACATTCAGATAGTAACAAACTTCATATTTACTTAACAGATTCTTCTGCTTTTGTGCTTGTCAGCATTGGGATCTGCGATAATTTGCAAGTCTGTTTTTGTATCTCATAGATGTTTAAAATTTTCAATTGCATGGCCTCTCAACCTCTCGATTGTGTAAATAGTTCACCCTGAAGCCAAAATTTAATACATGAAATTTTCGCGACACGTTGATTTCGCGATTTTGAGGTTCGCATATTTCGGGACACCTTAATTTCGCGATTTTGCGAAAATTTTGCATTTTGACTCACTTTAATTTCGCGTTTTTGAGTGAGACACACTCAAGGAGCCAGTAAATGGACAGTTTGAGGATTGTACAAAAGAAGTACTACCTGGAGTAGAGACGGAAAGCAGTAGTGACGAAGAGGACCAGAACATTACCACAGAATAGCTCAAAATGATTGTTATAAACGTGTGTAATAAAGTCGCTGTTTTTTTAGTCATTGACATAATGTAAGTCACTTAATTCTTGCGTCATGTTATTTTCGCGACATTTAATTTTCGCGTCATTTAAATTGCGCGATTTTTTTAAATCGCGAAATTCGCGAAATTAACGTGTTCCAAAACTTTCATGTAATAAGGTAGATACGTTTCTCAGGAACCCGACAAAGAAGGCTTCCTTGGCTAAAAACTACGTTGTTTTACTCTGAAAACGACAAACGATTAACATTCTTTCCCGTAGCTCATTCAGTTGACACAAGGGGATCACGTGCACCTGCAGAAATTTTCGTGTTTTTAAGATCGATCTTTCGATGAGAATTCGATTTAGAGTTATATATAAAAACTATGTTATTTTTTTCTTCATCTGTCTTTTGGCTTGTCTTTTTCTGGTGCAAACGCAAAGCCAAACAATGTTTTGACCTGGCATCAGATTAGACTAACAAGAAGATGAATTTTGAAGCTGAAACAACACCTTCACTCTTTTCTTAGTGTGTGCAATAAACGTTTGCTTAGTGCAACTTCAAGACATGCTGGAAAACGTCCGTCAAAGCAATTTGCAGTTAGTTTTTTGCAGACTATTTATTTAAAGAAGAAACGAGTGAATTTTACTCAAGAGCGTGTTTTGTTATCTTTAAACTGAATTTATTACCAAAGCTTAAAAAACTAAAAGACCTCAAAACGGAACAGGACATTACAAAATAATTAAACGTGTGAACGTGTGAGCCAAAGGGCCTCTGCGGGCGCGACATGTGGGTGACGCGCCACTTGAAAAAATTAACTGGAACACTGCAGTTCAATACCACCCAATTCAGTGCCTTCTTTCTTTGTGTAACACGTACCACAGGCAACCACCCAATGTAAGCTTTTTGGAGCTTCTAGTTTTTTTTTTTTCCCGTGTCGGTAAAAGTCTTGCCTGTCACTCCCCTGCTAAGTGGTATCAATATGGAATAAAGCGCAGCCTTACTGCTCTACCATACGTACGCAATGCTTGCCTATTTTTTCTAAAGATGACAGGAATTTTTTCTCTCTGACAAATGATTAATAGGCTGGTATGCAGGTATTTAACCTCAGAAAAAGATCTCTTTCGTCGTATAAACGTGTGAGGCAAAGGGCCTCTGCTGGCACGACTTCTGGGTGACCCCTTAAATGGTCTTAATGACCCCCGACTTGAAAAAAAATTGCCTGGAACGCGACAGTTCAATACCACCCAATTCAGTTCCTTCTGTTTATGAGTAACACGTACCCCAGGCAACCCAGTGTGCGCTCATGGAGCGTCTAGTTGAATTAAATTCCTTTGAAGTACGGCGTCTGAATCATTTCAAAACGACCAGTCTAATTCGGCTCGGCTAAGCAATTCCACCCCCCCCCCCCCCTGGGTTAGCCAGAATGTGGAGTGGCTTAGATCTAGGCGATCTCGGCGTCTGAATCAATTCAGCCGGGATTAATTAATTTGGGTAAATTCGAATTCGATTCGGCTCATGTGTAATGAGAGAAACTACGGCAACTTGATAAATCAAAAATAGAATAAACCAACATTTTCTATCGGTGATAAAGTTAGAATTTCAAATTACAAATGCGTGAATTCTTTGACAAAGGCTATAAGCCAAACTGGACTGAGGAATTTTTGTGTTAAATTTGATTGAAAATAGAAAACCGGTGACTTATCGGTTGTGAAATTAAACGGATAAAATCAGGAAAAGGATCTTTTTTGTTTATGAAAAATAATTACAAAAGCTGATCAGTAAGTAATATACGTCGTAATACTCTTTTTCTTTTACCATCTCAGTTTTATCAGAAATAACACACAGACGTAACAGCGGTGACAAACATCAGAAATAAACGTATCATTTGAAATTATCTTTTACTTGACCTTTCGTATGCTTCTGTAGATATCTTCAGAAGTGACGGTTAATACAAAATTGGAGTTTAAATATACAGGATTATTTAACAATTATTCCACTCACGCTTGTTGGATATGAGATGATAGATAGCCAACGAGGCGCGTAGCGCCGAGTTGGCTATAATCATCTCATATCCAACAAGCGTGAGTGGAATAATTGTTTTATTAAAAACGCCCCCAAAATATAGAAAACTAGACTACAATAAAAATAAAAAAGCCCAAAAAATCACGCTTATGCTTGCCGTGTTTGTAGATCATGGTATAATGGCTCATAACCCATGATGGTTTAGCCAATCAAAACTCTCGAATTGCATTATCCAATGATCCAGTTTTTAATAATAACTATTAACTATTAAGTAACAATAGCGAGGTGACCAAAAAAATAATAAAGACATCTTTTCGCTGCTGACCTATTCATTTAAACTGCCTATAACCTCAAATCACATTTTCACTTAATTTATTCTCCGAAATCATCCCAAATACATCTTTTTTATCGGCTTTGAAAGAGTGGAAAAGTGGTCATACTTTGATTAACCTGCGATCACGACCTCCCTTCCTACTTGTCATCTTGTGAAAGGAGGGCATGATACATTTACTGTACGGATCGCACGTGAAAAAGCCAAAATTTGGCTTTTTTTCTGATTGGTCGAGAAACAATAGAGCTTTTGGAGCCTCGCTCCGATTGGTTATAGAAATGCAAATCATACTTTGTAAAATCAGTTAACACCTGATCTTGTTATGTACCTAGCCTTTCACTCATCAAAACGAGCACTGTGATTGGTTGGTTCTTGGTCACGTGCCCCTGATCAAATTCAAATTTATCCTGATCGGGATACAATTCCACAGTTGTTGTCCGCTCCGGATGTTTTGCTGCGATTGTTGACGGAAAAGTCCAAATATACAACAAAGCACTTAATGTCCGGTCCCTCGGTTCCTTCTTCTCGGGAAACATCAGGACTCTCGGGAAAACAAAACTAATTGTTTCCCTCGGGACCATACATTAAGTGTAAAATAATATTATGGCCACCCAGAAGGATTTGAAGAGGAATGATGTTTAGGATCTATTTACAGCTGCTGTTGCCGCGACTTCAATTTTTTTTCAAAAATCTTTAAAGGAAGAGCGGAGAGAATGCATCCGAAGAATGGTTTGTCTGAAAGAAGACATTGTAGTTGTACTTCGTACGGGATTTACAGCCCCGAACATTCCAGAAAAAATGCATCATTCCACTTCCACTGAATGTTTGTAGTTGTGGTAAGTCTTTTGAAATATATTCGGAAGCAACAAGTCGTAAATCCAAAATGAGCCGAATAGATCCTTGTGCTGCCACATTCGCGGAATCAGCCGAGCTTGACATAGAAATTAGACATTGTTTACGGAGGCGCTGAGCAATGATTTAGTGACACTTACAAAATAGTAGTCGAGTAGCTGCACCTGGAAAACTAGAATTTCTCAAAGTCCATTTTCCTCGGAAATATTAGCATCTTTTATTGCCATCTTTGACTTAAATATTCGAGTTTAAGTAAGGTTTATTGAGCTGTTGATTGCGCCTGATAATATGAAGGATTCGGCTTTTTCCGTGATTTTATCTCGAAATTCTTTGTTCCTTGCTGGTTTAATTAAACATAAAAACCCCACCAAATGTCAAGTGGGATTTGCAGAAATACTAGTAGCTTTGATTGTATGGATAAAGTTCGACTTCTGAGACATT
>NC_090883.1:25267343-25294843 GCF_036669925.1 Montipora capricornis | reverse complement strand
ATTTTGAAAGGATTTTTTTTTCTAGTTTAATTTCACATCTTTTGTCGATTAGACGACCATTTTCGTTATACATCTGGCTTCTTTTTTTTAACAAATTCAACGAATGAACCACGTCACCTAACAACAGTTTTATAATACGGTATATCATTTTGTGAGCAGCGTGACGTATGGTCACAAAGCTATCTCCGGGCATTATTTACACTCCCCCAATATACTGTAAAGACCGGCCGTACTGCCACACCGAAATCTATGTCTCCTACGTTTTGCGGAAAGTGTGCATGGTGGCTTTGGTATTTCGGCACTGCAGTGTGGTAAAACGGGGCTTACACAACCTCATTAAAAAAATATTAGCCTACAATTATCATTTCTGTTTTAAAATATATTTGTCTTTTGTGATGACTTACGAATAGTCGGAAATCCGCGACAGTTCAGTCCTTTCAGCAGGGGGTCGAATTTACGAACATGCCATTTAACGAGGTTCACACCTTGAGAACGGGCAAGTCATGCAACGTATTGAAATTGCGAAATCCAAGAAAACCCTACACTTCATTTAAGTACATCGAGGCTTACGAATGTGAAGTTATGGGAAGTAGTACAAAGGATTGGGCAGATGCACTATGCTAAACATTACATAGGTGCAACCAGAGCCAATTCACCTACATGTACATTCAAAATTTGTACCTTCGACTAATCGAAGAGTTTTACGCGAGAAAGGGAAGAGAGAAAAGGCAACTGAGTCTTACCCTTTCCTGTTGTCATTTTAACGGTAGTACCTGTTAACCAGTTATTTTAAGATTCTGAAAGTTCATCCGACCAGGTTTTTGAACTCACGACCTTTAGCGCACCAACATCCATTGTTCTTGCAACTGAAGCACCAGTACTGGTTTACGAAGGGAAAATTTCTTCCCGAATCGCTCTATCGGAACTGGCGAGAAACAGCTGCGTGAGATCGGCTTGCCCTGGACTCCGAGAGTTTCTCAAGCGATCACTCGAAACGCTTAGTTTTTAATATTAAAAATTAACAATTATTCCATGAGCGACCGTTCAAGATATGAGATGTGAACGTTAGACACTTGAAAATGAAAGTCAAATTTTTTTGGATGATGTTATGTTTTGATTTACAACCGACCGCAATCAGTTTCCAGATTAGGTCATACGGTATATTTAAAATGATAACCGAGATTGAGTGAACCAATCAGAAATTCGATTAGCATTAACATATGTTTGTATCAAGACAAAGTCAAATTTCGTCACACTTTTCATAAACTTCACTATGTGTCACATGTTGTGCATTAAAGACTACGAACCTCGTACATTATATTTTGGTTTTTGAATGTGAAAAAGGCCCTGGTTAGAGGGTCACTTTGTGAAGCCTACAGTCCTACACCAAATAACGTGAATCTCGTTATGCAGCTCGGCATTGGACGAACTCCTCCCTCCTAAGCTGGGTGCCGCACCCAGGTCAGAGATTTCTTATTTCCTTATCTGGACCCGTCTCCTTACGGACAGGCTAACGTATCTGCATGGGCGGTTCTAGGATAAATAATGACCGGTTTACAAAACAACGAAAACGTTTCTAGGGGGGTCCGGGTCAGAGGAAAGGGAAGACCTAGGAAGGTATGGTTGACAAACGTAACAGAATAGACGGGGATTACAATCATCGAAGCTGTTTTTGCGTGACGTGAAATAAACAAATTAGCTGGCGGACACAACAGTTGATAATATTCCAACTGATTTTGTGCTTGTTTGTCCGTAAGCAAACCCTGTACTTGCGAATCTTCAACGCATCCGAGTAAGCAAATTTATTAGACTTGAGTTGGTCGCATTCATTTTCCGCCGATTTTAGGGGGGTCAGGTGGGTGTTAGTAAGGGGGTCAGCATTTTGTCGATGTGTTTTTACAGTGACGTCATCAAAATGCAAAAACTTCTGAATAATTACCCAAACGAGTTTGAAGATGACCTAGAAATAAATCTTTTTTCAAGTTTCTAGTTCCCGTGACTTCTTTCGTTTTGAAAATACAGCATTTTGAATTTCCGAACATGTCTCCTTGCGTATCACCATGAAACAAAGCTATTTGCTTGAAAAAAATGTCAATCCATATGAATCTTGCGCGTTTCAAGTACATTAGGAGATATGTTCATACACATGTATTTTACAAGCGCTCTCATAGCAAAGTGAACTCCAGATATTTTTCAAAATAGAGGAACCGTAGCCAGGGTAAAACATATTAAAAATTGTAAAACCGTTCACTGGCTATATATTACTTACGAGCTGTACTTTCGATACTCTATTCTTTTAAAAAAGAACAATTAGTTTTTTTGACACTTTTATACACATTTTTTTCCCGTTTTAATATATTCTTTTTATAGTCTCACCTATTTTTGTATATATTGCAGTTGTCATTTTTTCCATTCATATCCATTGAAGGCTGTAGCCTGACAGCCGACATCTCGAAAGTTTTTAACTATATATAGCCAGTGAACGTTTTTACAATTTTTAATCCAGATATTTTGTTTATTACCGGCCGCCAAATGATTCACCAACATGGCGTCTCCATACAAAAATCTATAAGTTGCGTGAAACGCTTCGACAAATACCTTGTTATACGAAATTAGAATTTGTGAGACAAAGAAAACAGAACTCAGCCGTGAAATTTGATCATGGCCTATTAAGTGGCGCGTTAACTTCCGCGACCTATTATTTTTCCCTTAATACTCCCGACATTCTTGACACCTAGCCAAACAATAGATTATATTATATTTCTCATCAATCTTTTACTATACTTGAACTGCAATTTCTTCGTTTTCGCTGTCAAAAGAATAGCTCACAACGTCTACTCCTTGAATTTTGGGACCATGGACACTGTGAAGAACGCTCGAACCGGCTATACATTTTAAAGGACGATTGCACGAACATTGTTTGTGTTTTTGGAGTTTGACAGTTGATGTTAAAATAAATTCATTCCTGTTCACAACAAATTCTGTTTTTTTTGGGTGTAACAGACGCGTTATTTTCCCAAATTTTACGCCCCTTCTTCAGCTTTAATTTCCTTTATTGGGAAACAAATTTCCCTTCAAATCTTGTTAATTGAAGTCGCGTTAATTTCAAAAACGTTAAGTTAACATGAGCGTTTAATTCATATTAGGTGACTCAGAAACGCTGTACCGTATAGACCTGAGAATTGTAAAGGTGATTATGAATTTGTCTCCTTCAACATTCCAAGTTCTTGGCATGTAACACCCCAAGAACTTGGAATGTTGTAGGAGACAAATTCATAATCACCTTTACAATTCTCAGGTCTGTACGGTACAGCGTTTCACTTTGCAAAAAGATCAAGTACCTGTGTTTGCACTAACACTTTTGATTTCTTTTTGTGTCACTTTCCTTACTTTGCTAAAAAGTGTTTTTTTCTTCTTCTTCAAGGAACTTGTGCTTGGCATTTGTGTTGCACTAACTACGCCTGCATGACTTCGCTACCCAACTATCGTTAGAATCGTTAAACCATAAACCATAAGAGAAGCATACTCACGTGCTGCCACGAATCCAGCGCAAACCAAAGCGGACACAATAACTAAAAGATTTTTCATTGTCTTAGTTGTGAGGAGAACGTTGACCAAAACTTAGCGACGTTAACCAGAGTCACCACTGCAATTTCACCACTGAACTAGCAGGCTGGAACACCTAGACATTCTTTACCAAAATGAAAATTGGAATGGAAAGCAGGTGTCTATTGATGCATGGAGAGATGCTATTGGTTCCAAAATGACAGCGCAAAGGCTTTGTCTGATATAAGATATTTTTGCCTTGAGCATTTCTCATAATCACCCGGCCGCCTAACATTCAAGAAAACAGGACCTTAGAACTTCTACAAAATAGGCACGCAAGACGTGCAATACGTACATAGTCCAACATGCAATTTGAAACCCTTTGCCATTCGACAGCTTGAAATAATGCAGGAGAAAAGCTACTCTGAAAAAGTGCATCACTGATCTAAGATGTAGATAATGAAGGTGCGGGAGAGAAGATAAGTACTGTAACGCAATATGTCGTCTTTATTACAAGGAAATTATCAGGCGACTAACAAAGCGAGCAGAGTCGAAAAATTATAGAGAGATTACCAAAAGATCAGAATAGTTGCAAGTATCTAGATGCCTTCAAGCCTTTGTTTAGCGAAGAGGCGTTGCTCATTAGGAACAAAAGGCTTTGTTACTAAGACATACAGGCTTGAACGCATCTAGAGACTTGCAACTATTCTTATACTTTGTTAATTCTCTTTATAAATTTTCGACTCTGCTCACTTTGGTATTCACCTGATGTTTTTTTTTTGTAAAAATATTGCTTTACGATTCTTATGTTTTGTACCTTAGATCCACGATGCAGTTTTCGGATAAGATTTTTTGATGCAATGTGAAGCTTTAGTAACCAAGTTTAACTTTGCATTGGGACTGTAACAGTCTTGTGTCACTCAGACATTTTATGAAAGTTGTAAGAACAAATAAAAACAATATTTTGTTGAAAAATTTATGGACTGCTGCCGGTGCTTTTGGTTGTTGTTTGTTTGTTATTTTGTTTAATTTTCGGCAGATGTCTCAAATGTCATGATATTGCTAGTTAGGAATGAATCATGACATACTGAGGTTGACATGTAGCATGCATCCATTCCATCCCTGCCCGACGTTGTTAAGATAGAACTCTAAATAAGATAGAAATCCCTCCACAAAGTAAAAGAGACGATAATATTTTTAAAAACATCAGTTGTGTCCACTACAAACATGACAATAACAGTTCTTTTCAGTCTGTGCATTAGTCAAAGAGCTTTTTACAGGTGAAGCCTGGGTGCGTTTGGAATTCTTCTGTAGATATAGTTACTGTGGTATTTCTACTTCGAATCTTTATCTGTAAACGTACCATGTTAGGCATGTTTGCTATTCTGTACTATTGGGTGAAAAGATTAAGGTGGTAGCACCCCGAAAAAATTAAATGATGCAGAAAGCTGAAACCCACTGATAGCTTTCGAGGCATCACGTATTCATATTTGGTCTCGACTCTTTCGGGTTGAATTTTTGTTCGGGTGTACTCGTTATTTGCTAAACGTGCTCGTTTTCCCAAAAACTCCATTTGATTCAAATTTTATGGGATGGCTCTATTTTATTCGCATCCAAACTTCTAAAGGAACGTTAAATACAAAATCCTAGCAATTAAACATGACCGTACGAAATTGTAAAGCTCCTGCTGTTACCCGTTCAAAATTTTAGCTGAAATTTGTGTGCAACGGTGCTGCGAAACAATTCAGCAGGCCCTGCAGCCTGTAACATAAAATTAAAAGTTGAAACTCGTTCGGGAACGTGAATGTTGTTGCCAGATTCCCCGCAAAATGATACTAATTCCATGGTCTTGACCTCACCTCGCCCGGCCGCTTGCAGCGTTCTCACCCCAACGCTGCAAGCGGCCGGGCCGATGTCAGGGGGCTGTGTTCACAGGCTACGAGGAATAAGAAGAGACGAGCGTTGGCAGCCTTAATATTAGTAGATATTTTCAAAGAGGACAGCAAAAAAAAGTATTCTGGACAATAGACTGGATAAAGAGAAGAACCAGAGGAGTTTATCATCAGTTGGTGAAACTGCATGAGAACTTTAACTTGAAGACGAAGTTGTACACACGAGTAAATCAGCATCAATTCTGATTCCTCGTGAACAGTGTGGTCTAAGCAATTGAAAAAAGACACATTGATTTGTAAAATTATACGAGGGTGAATCTCTTTCCAAGCACCAGCCTTTTAAATCAGGAAATTGCCTATAAAATATTGATAAAGGTATATAACACAAATGGCAATAATTTTCGTTACTTTGTCCAGATCCGGAAGATGCAGGTGGAAGATGGAAGATGGAGGAGGCAGTCTTTTACTCCAGTATGGGAGGATTTTAACCTCCAGTGCATCAAAACTTATGAGATTAGAGTAAAGCTGATAGGGGATGAGTTCAACAAGTAGTACTTTAATAATGAAGGTGTTGTGCCGTGGCAGTGGTGACAGTGTGGTATTGAAATGTATTCATTCCTTCTCTTCGAACTGTCCAATCTCTGAATGGAGAGGTAAAAAAAATTAACACGTAATTAAGAAACCACGACGGCTACGGCGACAAAAACGTCGCTTCAAACTATTAGTTTGAGCCATTATTAGTGTTTCACGATGTTTCCATCTTGTTTATGTTGTACAATATGGCCGAAGTATGCTACAAACAGATTCTTGGTATGTACGGATTTGAAGCAACGAGAGAGAAGGAAAGATTCACTTTTGTTTGTCCACGTTGTCGTCAAAACCTAAAAATTAGTCATTTTACGTTGTACGGGACTGAGAAATGTACAAAAATGCGTGCCGCACGTGCAGCACGATCATTTCTTCCCCTTGTGTTTAACCAATAATATTACTGCCTTTTGGCGTCGTCCTTGCCGTAGCCGTCGCCGTTTTGTAAACTCCCTTTAAAAATTGTCAGGACGAGAAGTGCAAAGATTGAAATAAATCTAATTCTGAAACGCACGTGCGTGCGGGGCGTGCAAAACTAAATTGCTGTTTCTAATTAAACCTATATTGTTTTGTGTCGTTCTCGTAAGGGGGCCTGCTCCGTCGTCGTCTTTCTTGCTCTGAGCTCCCTACTATTAGTCGTCCTTGCTTATGGTCCGTAGTGTAGGAACAACGTACACTCCGACAAAGGGTCAACTCTCGAAGTGTCAACTTTCAAATTTCTTTACGGTGGTCACTCTTTACTTCATTTTCCCACCAACGCAGCACAACAGTTCCTTCAGAAACTAAAACCCATTAGACCAAACTTCAGTTTGGCCGGTACATGTGTACACGTACGTTTAAAAGGTTGTTTTTCTTTACAAAAAGGGAAAATCTGCTTTGTCACAGGCTGCTTGCCAAACTAATCTCGCAATTGCGTGGGGATAATTCTAGAATTCTAGAATTATCACCGCTAACAGGCGATACCATCCACACCGTTGTTTGGAAGCTTCTCATATCAATTCCACCCACGCTTCTTTGAACAGTGATAATGGCAGTCTTTGACCTGACACCTATTTGCGTCGTATTAAAAGAAAAAGACGCTAATTGTTATTAACATGCGCATGCTTTCCCTTATTTTAGAAAATTGGTGTAATATAAAAGGACTCTTGGCATAACATTGGATCATCCCTGCCAGGGGCCAGTTCCTAAACGATGTAATAACTCTATTCCAGGGATAAATGTGCCTTATTCCGGAACATTTATCCCCAGAATAGAGTTATTACAACTTTCAGGATCCCGCCCCTGGTGAAGACACTAGACTTTCCTTTCCTTTCTAACATGTCTGATTGTCCACCTGGCCCGGGTTTTTCGAAGCATGGTTAGCGCTAACCAGCGTTAAATACCATGGAAACCCACATGTATAGGTTTTGATACCTCTTAACCAACGGTTAGTGCTAACTTGGTTTCGAGCAACCGGTCCCTGGTTGCAATGTAAACTCAGGCTGGATGTATTACCCTTAGTGATTGGTTTGAAAATCTCGCGCCATGTTATCAACCAATGGGAAGGAAAACCAAGACCAATCGTGACTTGCAAGGTTTCCCGCACTTTGACTTTGACTTCCCGCGCTTTGAGCAGGTTACATGGAATTACTACGAATACAGTGGTTGTTTCGGTAACAAATGAAACACAACCTCAAGGGAAGAAAGGAATATTCCCAGTGTTATTCCATTTTTTTTGCCAAGGAAACGACTAGAATTTCGGACGGCCACAATATTTATTTGTATTCAGACTCTCTTAGTCAGAAAAGATAGCTTTACCCCAAGAACAGCTTAAAACACTCTTTCATAAGTTCATGCAAATGTCCAGGGGCTGATTGCTTAAAAGTTGCTCTCTTTTTCCACAACCAGCCCCAGTACACATACATAATTAATGGACCAATCCCCATAGTGGCTTTTCAGTGCCAATGAAACACAATCACGACGGAACAGAACACTGCAACAAATTCAACGACTGGCCAGGACGCGTCTTGAACCCGCGATTCGCGGATCTCAAGGCAAGCGCCCTAACCACTGGGCCACACTACCTCTACAGTAAAATCTGTCTAAGAATTAACATTATTTTTTTGCATTCATTTATGACAAGTAGCCGAAATCTCCAATGACTGTAGAGTTTTTCTATGTACAAACGGCTTGCAAAACGGCCTAGGGGATCTGTTTTTAGAAATTTTGCTAAGGGTGTCATTAAAAAATTTGTACAAAAATGTACGATTTTGAAGGCAAACTTCTAGAAAGGCAGCATGCAAGGAAATGCGAGTTGGCGACGAGGGATCTTCTAATTGATATACATCGAGCTACAAAGACTGCAAATATTTTTTGTGCAAAATAATAATAATGATAATGATAATGATAATAATAATAATAATAATAATAATAATAATAATAATAATAATAATAATAATAATAATAATAATAATTATAAAAAGCTTGGAATGGACTAGAATTAGAGATTTGGCTAGCTTTCCAAAATGTGGACTTTGGAGGTTTTGCGAAAGGGGAACAGTTAGAAAATTTTGAAGAATGGACGATTGCGATTGCAAACTTTTAGAAGCCAGTTCTAAAACTCTTATAAGGCTAGCATTTCTAGATCATGAGTATCTTCCACCGTGGAAGAGTTTGTTTTCGCCCTTCAATATCCATGTGTGCTTGAACAGCTCGATTTCTGTATCGCTCTTTGATACAAAACTGGGTTGTCAGTTTTGGATAACAGTGCAGCATAAGTAACCAGGAATGAGTTCCTCTGTGAACAGAAGCTGCAAGGAAGGGTCCGTACGCCGCGTTACGTAAAATTGGAAGCCAGCTGGTGCATTATTTTTTAATATGTATTTTTTTTTCTAACACCTTTCCTTACTTTTACTTTTGGTATGTTTAATTCGGGTGAATGCTACACAAAAAATCACAACAATGCGTTTTTTCCCTTCCTTAGGTCTAACTCGAAAATTTTAAGCTATCGATTAGTCAGTTTAGGCCTTTTTCAGTTCCTACCTTTAAATCAACATCTTGTTTTTTAACATATTATTTTGTATCCTATTTTGTTACCTAGTGGAATCCAAGGAAAATACACGATACCGATGATGTTTATGACGATAACAACAGACGAAGATAACGTGCCAATTCTCTAAACGTGCACACTAAAGGATTTTTGGTCGGACACGATATTTAATATTTTTTTCTCCCAATCTTGCTTCTCTTTATACTTCTCAAAATCCAACAGATTTTTAGCTCTTAAGGCAAGTGGCAATTGCTTTTTCTTCAACTTGTTGTCGATCTTCACAAGGACAAGAGTGGAATCTCCCGTGTCGACTCCCCTCTGTAAGGCCATGTGCAGCTCTTCCCGGCAGAAGTTGCTGGCGAGGTAGTTGTTCGACAAAACAACCAGAACTTGTCGGCTGTTGTACACGCTTTCCGCCATATTTTGGACGATGGGCCTTCCGAGCTCAAAATCCCGGATGTGAATGCGATAGGGAATGGAGTGCTTTTCAAGAAGAGAGATCAGATTTTCAGTGACCCAGCTGAAGTCTTTAGAGCTGTAGCTGATAAACAGCTTGTTGTCTAAAACATCCTCTCCTTTATTATCTGAAATAGGTACATAAAAACGCATTGAAAAGACAAGTTTTAAGCTCAAACATTCATCTCTCTCATACTGGCATAAATGGATCTTTTTTCATTGAAGCCATGACGTCTCGAAATGCCCACGACCTACGCTTTTCCTCGTCTGCCGAATCTACACTGATAAGTTAGGGCTGTAGCCAGTATGAAGCAAATCGAGGCACTTGCTTCGGTAATTTTTTCGTGAAATTTTAAAACAAAGCGTTATTCCAGTAATGCCTTTAATATGTACTCATCATAAACACTTAAAATACTTCCGAAGATAATTTAACCACGGAAATTGCCTCAGTCATATTTTTTTTTCTGGCTACGGCCCTGTAAGTATTTGGAAATCAGTTGACTTCCCTCATGCTTTCCACATTAAAGATCACAGCGTTTCCAAGGCACCCAATACAATCATATATTACGATGCCGAAAGACGATCTCGTTCCCAGAGCCCACGTGTCTTTTGGTCAGCGCCCAGACGCGGAGTTCTGGAATAATCCAGAATTTTTAAAAAAAAGTGTTGTTCGTTAGCGATGCGGTAGTCTAGTGGTAAAGCGAAAGGGTTATTGATCGAACATTCCCAGGTTCGAGTCCAGCGAGTTTAGGCATTGGGGTTCGGATTTTAAAAATAGATATTCATTTCCCATTTCCCAAGCGCTAAGCGTCCTAAACTGACGATAACAGTCAATTTAGAGAAACTTAGGAATTGTCGATAATACTCATTTCAGAGGTAGAGGATGGGTTGAGATTTCTTATTCCAGAGCTCCGCGTCTTGGCGCTGAACAAAAGACAGGTAGGCTCTGGGGACGAGATTGGCTGAAAAAAACAAACTTGTTTCCAGTTTTGTAAGCGAGATTTGAATATTCGAATTTTCCCTTGCAATTCCTGAGAAACGATACCTAGCGTCTTTCGATTTTAAATGAGTTTCTGTCATGTGATCTTGTACAGCAGGTGCTATAATCTTCAATTTATCAGGCAAACTAACACGCGCCAGCCTTGCAGTTGCCACGTCTCACATGAGCGAAGGAACAGGGATATTTTGCCCAGATTTTTCATGGTTAACGAGTTGGAATAACTTTGAATGACTTACGATGGTGCAAAGTTATATCTTAGGGGTAAGGTTTTCGTCGATGTCGCCTTCAAAGAACTTTAATTAATATAACGGTCCCTAACAACTCACAGCCGCGTTCGCCTGAGGATTGTCTCCTGCTTTCGCCAAACTGAATAGCGACTATTCTGAAGCTACTGACAGGTAGGCCAGAGTTCAATATTTTCTGCCTGTAAGAAACTTACATTTAAAGCGCCTTTTTCTTGAAAAAAATCCCTTTTTAAATGCACACAGCCCAGTGAAAATAGCAACGAAGACAGCAGCGCAAACCACCGGAACAAACCACATCGACAGTTTTTCTTCACGACCTGTTGGATTTGAAGGTTAAGAAAGTATGTATTCTGGATTACACAGCAACAATCCTTTACAAAAAAAATGGCGTCCATAAAGAAAGTGCCTTATCATCTACGCACAACAATTGTAACACTGATACAGGTTCAGCTTATGGTTTTGCTATGAGGTATACGTATGGGATAATTAACAATTATGCACCGAAGTGGAGTTACGTAGTGGCATAGGCGTACGAGCCGGGGGGAGCAGGAGGGGGGGGGGGGGGCGGCAGCCCCCCAGTCTCAGAAATTTTCGGGCAAAACGCTAAAAATTCGGGCAATAAAGAAACGATAAAAGATGGAATTAAAACATATATAAATAAGGCAAAAATATAAAAAAGAGCACTTGAAAGTATAAAACTATTACTTCTGTAAAAAGTCCTTGTTTGGAAATAAGTCCTTGCGGTTGATCTTAAAACATTTGAATTGCTCGGCTGCTGATTTGTTGATCGCTGGCATTTGCTGCAGTTCGCGCCAAAACTTTTTCAGATCAAAGGGACTTTTAAGGTGAGTTCAAGCAGCCTTCGAGGCTTTAGGTAAATATTTAATTTAGCGTTAGCAATTTATTTTGCATGAAATTTATGTGAGGTTCTAAAAACTCTTTGTTTCGAATACGTACAGTTTTATGACTTTTTTAAGGATTGTAAACGAATATTTCTTTCGTACATTTTGAGGGAGTAAAAAACGGATTTTCCCTCCCTCCGGCATCGTCTTGCGCATCTCAACACATCTTCTTATTTTTTTATGTTGTATTCTTACACTTATCAACATTACAACATAGAAAGGGATCAAAGAACTGTACGATACACGAACTCGGACCCTCCAGATCTGAATTTTTCACCATTACACTACAACGACGAACATGCTCAACCCAACACAGTTCTTTTCATTATTTACTTTTGTATAAGAAGTCAATTGATATCCATGTATAATAACAGAAACCAAACCTAACCTGACCCTAATTTTTCTCTAGGCACCAAAAATGTTTCTTCAATTTACCTGAGTGCGTATTCAACCTGCATTAAGTGAGGACCAACATTTTAACCTTGGTCAAAACGGATTCAACCTGAGAATGGATTTTACCGGCAACATTTATACTAATGTGGGATATTCGGCAAGTTTCCACGCAAAATCTCTAAAAGTGGGGAAAGCCAAAAGGCAACAAAGACCATGAAGTAAAATTCTTCATTATCAGAAAAAATTGAGGTTTTTTTTATCTTCAATATCACTTCGCTGTGGAAATAGTGAGTCCGGCTGCACTCACGATTTGTCATTGCTAAACCATAGTGTCAGCCGGTTGCCTTACTTGAAGGTTGCTGTGTTGTTCTTGAAGTAGTAGTAGTTTCTTGTTCCTCATCTGAGAAAATAGAATACACAAGCGCGACAATATCAGTTGAGTTGTACAGTTATTAGTGACTGAACGAGTGACTTTGTATAGGTGTGTTTTTCGTATTTATTATTATTTTTTTTTGAGGGCCTTTCCTGCGCTCACAAGGGAAAAGCGTCTTGTTTATCCAATCCTGAAGCCGAGAGTGGCATAAGTGGCAATATTTCTCCACAACTATAAACACATTTTCTGAATCGTGACTCACAGCCAAACGTAACTTTTTCCTTTGTTTCACAAACCTGGTTTTTAACTCAACAAATCAACTCATCTAAACTATGGGGTGTCTTTATAACATCTGTTGCGCGACATCACGGTTCAAACTAGGTGAAAAGAGGTACTGACCACAAATTTAAAAAACTCCTGAGCAAAACAGCTGAATGAAACTAAAGAATTTTTAGGGGTATCTTTGTTTACATTTTTTTGCATCATTAGAGCAACACTGTTGTTTTCTAATCATTCCGCCAATATAAAGTACTAAGTATTTGAAAAGGGTTGTGACTAGAGGGTGAGACACTTGGTTTTGTGTATATAAAGTACCAAACGAGCTAACCAAAGAAGAAAACGAAGAGAGTACTTCCCCAATTTACGCTATGTTTCAGGGATAATTACCTTGTTCGAAGAACGAAGTATAGTTTTCGCCTCCGTTTTTAGACTTTGGACTCCTTTTATTATTATTAGTTTTTGCGGGTCGCGCCCTGGCTGCGCATGCGTAAGATTTCTCTTTCTCGTAGAAGGCAGTTCCAGTGGGATTCGAACTCGATATCTCTTCCGAGTTCAGAGGCAATCACGATAACCATTAAACCACGAAAGACTACGTGAGACACTGACGGGGAAATATGTATTTAAGAGTTGTGTGGGTGACCGGAAACGAGTTTTTGTGTTTTCGTTGCACGCAAGGCAAGAATGAAAACCTTGCAAGCGAGACAAGTCGACCTCTCGCGACTTTGTCGCTCACTCATCCACTTCGCGAACGAAAAATCACGATTCGCTCGCCAAAATATTTTCTCCTGGGATTCTCGTGAGGTCCACTTGTGGCAAGTCTATGTATGACTCTGTAACATATATCGTGATTTTATAATTATCCCAGTATTGTTAAGAAAAAGAGTGAAATATTTTTAAATATCATCGTAGGGACTTGCAAAGCATCTGTTTTCTGGTTTTGATTGAAATCAATGCCGTTAACAACAGTTTTAAATGTAAACAAATATCCAATCATTGAGGCACGGAATGTGAACTGTGGACTTCGGACTACGGAATTGAAACTGGTTATTTACCAAGATATTGTAACCTACCCACATGGGAAGTGGAAGTGGGACCAAAAACAAACCAAAGACGAACAGGAGGCTAATGTTACAATATCTTGGTAAATAACCAGTTTCAATTCCGTAGTCCGAAATCCGAAGTCCACAGTCCACAGTCCATGACTCAATGATTGGGTTAAGTATAAGTGCGATCGTGGATATTTGTTTACATTTAAAACTGATGTTGCAAGTCTCTACGATGATATTTAAAAATATTTAATACTTTTTCTTAACAATACTGGGAGAATTATAAAATTACGATATCTGTTACAGAGTCATACGATAACCGGATATTGCATTGCGTGCAACGAAAACACAAAAACTCTTTTTCGGTCACGCACACTATTCTTTAATACAAATTTCCCCATCAATCTGTCACGTAGTCTCTCGTGGTTAAGTCGTCATCGTGATTGCCTTTGAAGGAAGAGACACTGAGTACGAATTCCAGTTGAGTCCAAAAACGAAGTCAAAAACTATACTTTGTTCTTCGAACAAAGTAATTACCCAAGAAACAAAGCGTGTATGGAGGATATATTCTCTTACCTCCTTTATTTTATTTTCTCTTGGTTTTACTCAGTTTAAATATTGTGTCACCAGAGCAATTTATGGAAGCTAACCATTACGAATCGGTGCTTAGACCTAATCACTAGAGATCAGTGCCTAACTGAGCAATGATGCTTTGAAAATTCGAAATGTCGCAAATAAATGTATGGGATCGTCAGTGCTTTTGCCACCTAAGAACTTACCAGGCTTAAAATTGACTAAGGGCCCGCAAGCACTAGGCTGACAAAATTTGTTTGGCTGAACCAAAGATTTCAACAAAAATTGTCTCCGCCAAATTTTCAATTTGGTAATCGTGGCCGCACTTAAAAACTTTTTCTTCAGATCATGGCGCGTAAATTGTAAAATATTTATAGTTTTCACGCCTGGCAAAAATTTGTCCTGCTCCGATGCAGGACGACGGCGCCTTCGAAGTTTGGTAAGGCTTGACAAAATTTGGTGGGGAAAAAGTCACCGTGCGCAATTGTATCACGGAAATGATGACAGATTTTTTCGCAAAATATACAAAGTTTTCCCAGTGCGTATGGGTCCTACGTTCAACGAGTTCTTTTACTTTGTGAAGTCAATTTGTAAATAGTATATATATGATGCCTTGTTCTGTGAGCAAATTTTAATGTTAGTGAGACAAAATGTAAACAAATATGTCAGCAAGAATTGCCTTATGTACATTATTACCTTCTTCAAAGTAATGGAGTAATTGGACAGAATCGTTTTTAATTTTTTTTCCTATAAAGCATTCCATCTGACAGACGTACTCCCCAACATCTGCATTTGTCACGTTCCAGATGTCGAGAAAGAACTCAGCTCCCACTACCCGCTTGCATTCGTTGGTGTTCTGTTTCCTTATAGTATACTTGGTGTTGTTCTTTAGGGTCTTGTTTCCGTGATACCATGTCAAATCAGGACCTAAAAAACAGTTTAGCCAGGCCATCGCTGAGCATCTCAGAGTCGCGTTGGAGAATTTCTTGACGGAAACAAGTGCATCGTATGCTTTCATGTACCAATTGCCACCTATGTTGAAACACAATTAATAATAATATATATGCAAGAAAAAAGTATGCATCTCTGATAAGGAATAAAAAAGCAGTTTAAGGTAACACAGTGCACAAATTAGGAAATTCAGGGCAAAAAGAGTTTACTCCGAGCATTCTGATTGATCAATGATCAAAGGAAGTCGGTGACAGCCAATCAAATGTGAGACCTGGATGACGCAATTTTCTCGTGATTGTGTGATAACCGTGCGTTGCTTCTTCCTAACTACCTAGTACGGCAGGCTGAAGTCAGGGACTCATCCTGCTAAAGTCTATTTGAGCAGTACGCAGCAGTTACAACGTCCCCTGGGATTGGTTCAGAAAACAATGGACCAAAAACAAACAACCAATCAACCATGAACCCTAACCCTAAAAACGATAGAAGGAAAGGTTACGTTTATACAAACGTTGGCCGTGTAGCACTTATATTTTAAACAGAGTTAACTGAAGAGAGGGTAGTGTAACCTGAAGTGCTAGATTTCTATCCCATATGAACCATGTGAGCGTTCGCCAACCCTAACGGCTAACGCTCACATGGTTCATATGGGATAGAAATCTAGCACTTCACGTTATGCTACGCTCTCTTCAGTTAACTCTGTCTAAAGGGATCCAATGATATTACAAGTTGTAAAGAGCTCCTTTCTACCTCGCAGTGACGCAAACTATTTTTAAAGTCAGCGGTTCTTAAGTTCTACCCGATGCGGTAATTAAAACATGCTCATTGCAATTAAAGGGGTTATGTCACGCAAAATTATGTAATTTCATGACATCTGAAATGCCCAAAAAGTAGAATGAAACATTGCAACAACCACCAGAAACCCATAAGGGTTGAAACGTGTAACGGCCCCTTCGGTGCTGGGAAACAAGCTTCTGAATATTCAGTTTGCTAAGTACCATATTTGGAACAACAAGAGAGAAACATTCAACCAATCAGTTCGCAAGAACACCGTGACGCAATACCACCAATGTTCTCGCGCTAAATTAACTGGAGCGAGGGGTTTCCAAATATGGTACTTAGCACTGAATATTCGGAAGCTGTGAACGCGCGTTACACGTTTCAACTCTTATCTGTTTCTGTAACCACTTAATACCGCTGAACAACATAAACGTAATGCAACAAGAGGAAAGTTTCGTGGCCGGCATGGACATGGTATGTACCTGTAAGACATGAAACATGTACAAACTTAATAACATGCATTCAAATTTTGTAAAATTCTGCAGAGCTTCCATACTTAGCGTAATGCTGTCAAACACAATAAACTCCTCGTTCACTTAATGAAATGATTAATACTTTAATAGAATTGTTTCTCACTTAACAATATGAACAAGTTAAAATCTTTTAAAAATGGTTACGGCCCTAAAATTTGCAAGAAACAACTTTTGCAAGTTTGTAACTTGCTTATATTGTTAAGGGAGAAACAATTTTATTATATTTGTTTCAATTTTGTTACGTTTTCGAGAAGTTTATTGTGCTTGTCAGCATTCATTAAAGTTTGTAAGCTCTGCCTATTATAAAATTTGTATGCCACGGTCTTTATGTATGTCTGTGTATCCGTGTTCTTCATTAATGATTTGTATGCAAGTTTTAAAAGTTTGTACGCCTCTCATTAAGTTCGGGTGCTATTAAGGTAATTCCTTTGAAATTCTTCTACTATCAAACTTTTTTGGAAACTTGGCATAATTAACATTCATGATATGAACATTAAAAAAATGCAATAAAAAAATGGGGTCACCGTGCTTGTTTACGCGTCAGCAGGCTCTTAAAATGGGGTATTTTTACTGTTTGCGCGTTAAAAATTTGAATCACCTTCATACAGAATCAAGTCTTCGTTACTTGAAAGATACAAAATTTTATTTTGAAAATAAAGCTTCTTTTATTCACATAGGCAGTATTGCTTCATCTACGCCGTTTTTGATTGCTTGGTTGTGGAAATAGTGCACTCTTTTGGACAATTCCGTGGTTAGCTTGACGTCCTCGCCTTGGCCAAAATACACCCAATACGGAACTGTTTTAAAAAAAAAATCATGTTCTACTATCAAACTTTTTTTCTTCGTCAAATATGTTCTTTATTAGATTGTTCTTAGCAAATACCTGGAAAAAAATTCGGGGGTCACCGTGCTCGTTGGAGAGAAAAAGAGCATTTATTTCGCTATCGCGCTTAGTTTGAGGGAAATCTCTTACGTTTTGTACGCGCACGTGCTCATGAGCGCGCGCTAATGACGCGAAAATCGTGCGCAGTAGGGATGCGCAATGCAATACCAAGGAATTACCTTAATTAATTCTGCGTTGATTTTATTAAGGACTCGAAAGGGTTTTCAGCTGAGCGCGCGCGCGTAAGCGACACACGCAATTCTAAAAGCTGCTCGCGTCAGCTCATGATTCAAAATAAAGAAATCACTAATTTCTCTCACCTTTCTTCTAATTCCTATATATATGGTATACAAGCAGACCTCTCCTATTCACGAAACACGTTGGTCATTTGCTATGATTTTTTTTCCACTGACTCTAAAAGTTGATGTCTGAGGCCATAGAAAGAAAAAGAAACCATAGAATTTCACCAAATTTGGCAGGTACAAAGTTTGATGAGTTACCTTGCAATTGCCATCTTTGCGTGTGATCTGTCTGTTATTGTGAGGTCACAAATGATGTCTATATTTGGTATGGATTTTGCATTTTAGAAAAGAAATGATAAAAAGTGCATATTAATGTTGCGCATGAGATTTTATGATTACCGGTGAAAACCCCATTTCAATCGGATAAAACGGCTTTAATTTATAAGCAATCAAAGAATTCAAATTTCCCGCCTTAATGCCCATATATGGTCAAAAATAGGCTATTTACAGGCCAAGAACATTTAACATATTGGTACAGGAGTTAAGCCTAAAATATATAAAATTAAATTCGTAGTTTTTGTGATTTTATATTTGTGGTGCTATGACGCGTTTTTCGTCACGAGAAACGTCATTGTGACGTCATAATGACGTTTTAATGAGAAAAACGCGTCATAGCACCAAAAATATTAAATAAAAAAAAATACAAATTTGATTTTATATATTTTAGGCTTAACTCCTGTACCAATATGTTAAATGTTCTTTGCATGTAAACAGCCCAATTTTGACCATATATGGGCATTAAGGCGGGAAATTTGAATTCTCTGATTTTCCGTAACTTTGCGCCGTTTTATCCGATTCAGATGAAGTTTTCTTTAAAAACATTCTTTCAGTATAGCAAAAATGCCTGTAATCTTTTCAACACTGATTTTCAAATTTTTAAGGATGTTACTAAAATTAGATGGCACTTATGACGTCACACTTTTTTAAAACGTCAAAATTACCTTACAATGACTCAAACCTAACGAATTTTTTTTTTCTAATTAACATGTTGTAATATCTTCCTTCAATTTAAATATAAACTTTTTGTCTGTGGGCCAAAACTGGAATTTTCGAACGAGTGGAAGAAAAGCCCTCTAGAATGACCAACGTGAAAACTACGACAATTCTTCACAAACGGTGTAATGGTCACTTAAATCCCTTTGTGTTGGCCTGTAGCTCCACTCGCGCGCGGTCTCGAATGAGCGGCTGACGCATGCGTAAATGCTGATCTTGTGACCTCCTCATTTTTCCTGATTTTGCAACTTTAATCGTTTATATCTCTGCTTCCGGACGGTAATTGTTTTTGCATTTTTTGCATGTTATCTTAGATTAATTTAAAACGTTTGTCTTTCAAATTCAAAAAGAATTAGACACACATTTTATAAAAACTGATTTTTATGAAAAAATGTCCCACAAATTTTGTTGAATTTTAAATATTTTAGAGATTATTTTTAACATTATCTGGAGAAGCTAAATGGGAGGTTTTCACCGTCCCGTTTTTTCAGACAAGACAATATATGTTGATTTTAAGGCTCAAAGAAATGCCTTATATCGTTACCATGTTAACGTTTTTTATAATGGATACTTAACCTGGCCAAATTTCGTCTTGATATGATTACCCTAACTGCATCTACGGACAGAATATGTTTATTTGTTTGAAAGAAGGAGAAACTATTCCGAGCCTCCTTAAATTGTGCTCTGTTAAGTTTGTTTGCAACTGATTAAATTTGAAGGCGTTTTGTGTCCATACCGGCCACGACAGGAAAAAGAAGCAAGGACGGACACAAATGGACAAGATTGAAACGGACTGTACTTGACGGTACAATCTTGAAAAAAGTCACGTCGGCCCGACGTTTTTCAAGTTTATCAGTGGCAAATCGCCTGTATAGAGGCAATTTTGTCAGTAACTTAAAAGGAATTCTACATTTCCATTTTCGAGCTTAATTAAACTTGGGAAAAACTAAAGATTTCCCCTAAACGCCCTAAAATAACGTTACATTGCCCCGTTACGTTCACAGGATCCCCCAAAACATACCGGGTATCAACAACTAAACTTTTCGTAATGCGAAAACGCATTTCCAAACACTGATAGCTGTCGATTCAACTAATAAGTTGTCGACTAGAAATTGTCGACAACCTGTGGTTGTGACTCAGAGCAGAACATTTTGATGCACCGGATACTGGACTCAAAACCAAGGACACTTTTACCTCTGACGTCTGGGTTTACACCTATGCTGATAGAGCGGTTTTCATTTAATTAGCTAATTAATTGCTTGGGTTTTGCATTACTTCACTCAGTGATTGGTTCAAAGTTCTCGCGCCACTTTTTCAACCAATCAGAAGTGAAACCAAAATCAATCAAGGCTCGAGCGTGCTCATTTTCCGCGCTTTGTGTCGGCTACGTGAAATTCCTTCGAGTTTTGATTGGTTTACTGGATTGTCTCCGTACTTTTTGATTGGCCAAAGTAATAACTTTGGTTTTGGTTTTACGACACTCAAAAACTCGCTCTAATTGCATCGTAAGTGCTAACCAGCCCATAATATACATGAAAAATTACTCAGTTTTGATTGGCTAAAAACAGTGCAATTTTCAAGTATTGTAATTCGAGCGCAAATTACAAACTTATAGTTGTATGACTTTTGAACGAAAGGGCTCGCTGTCAACTTCCATTTTCTCGTGTACGTTATTAATTTTCAGACATCAAAATGATTCGCCCTACGGCCTAGTCTGTAAAACAAAACACTCGTCAGGGCCGTAGCCAGAAAAAAATTATGACCGAGGCGACGTCCATGGTTAAATTCTCTTCATAGGTATTTTAGGTGTTTATGATGATTACATTTGGAATAACACTGGAATAACGCTTTATTTAAAAAAAAAACACGAAAAAATGACTGAGGCAAGGGCCTCGGTTTGCCTCATATTGGCTACGGCCCTGCTCGTTCTTATTTGTACCAAATTGCACTCTAAATAATATGATTGGCCGGAATTCTACTAGAGACGAATCGTCCGTCTGAGACGAACTTGCGAAAATTAAGAAAGTTCGTGGGATAAGTCGTCTGTGTATGAATACGGGAAAACTAGTGAATCACCCGTCCAGATTAATTATCACTGTAAGTCGTCTGTCAAGACGAACTATCTTGGTAATTCGTCCAAACGGATGATCCGTCCTTTTTCCCGTATTAAAACATAGACGAATTATCAGGCAAACAATACTATTTTGCACAAGTTTGTCCCGGTATTGCCAATACTAACAGATATCAACGGTCAGTTTTATGTACCACTGTTGGTGAGCGAACAAAAGGAGATAGTATCAGCAAAGTTCCCTGCTAGCAGGTCTCTATTCTTTTGCGTTCGCTGGGTTGATGAATACGGGAGAAGAGACCTCTACCATGGGTCTAAATTCACTGTGTTGAGCATGCACGGCGGTTACTTAGCGACCGAATCCTTACGTCATACTTCATGTTGTGTGGGCTCACTTAACAACACCGGAATTACTGTAAAGAAATGCGTGGGACACAGTGGGCTCAAGTCACAGTCAGCAAACATATCATGGCGCATGCGGTTTGCATGAGGAGTGTCGTCGAAGGTTGTGGACGGCGGTTGGATCAGAGCGAGTTTCGACACATGACAGAGAACTCTTTCTCCCGTACTCGTCAACCCAGCGAACGCAAAAGAAAAGACACCTCTGGTAGCAGGGAATCAGCAAGGCAGGATGAGGTAAGAGAACGGATCCCCATGCCCCATCATGACTTTTTTTTTAATCTAAGCTACTAAGTTCTCGTTCCCAATGCCGCGCATATTTAAAATTTCATTACGTCATTACAAATGGCTAATCAGGTGCCTCTGTAAAAATAGCTGCTTAGCTAAAATAAGATTTTAATAAACGGTCATTGGAAGAGGCCCATTTATGAGGTATCTGTTCTCTTACCTCATCCTCTCTTGATATCAGATCAGATATATACATCTTATTCGGTGGTTTAACATATAAAACGTGCGGATATTTTTCGAGTTGCGTGAAAAATACGAGCAATGAGCAAAATGTCCGCGAGTATTATATGTTAAACCATGTTAAACCATCGAATAAGAGATTTATTTTTCCACCACAAAAAGGTGTTATTTTGCTTCAATTTTATTTGGTAAGTGTTTTAAAAAAAAGCATCATCTGTCCTTTAGAGCGCTTGTGAACGATGTAATCAGCACAAAAAAAAGCCAGCGAAATGTCCTTTTATTTGATTGGATAAACGAAATGACGAGTGACAGGCGATGACAAGCTAAATTCTCAGGCTTTGTATAGTGTTGAAAACAATTTCCTTCATTGAACAACTCCCGTTCCGTCCGTATTTTCTTCGTTCTAAACCGGTCAAACCGGGACACAACAGTGTATTACCGTCTCATATTTTGCGCGTTATCGTGGCCAAATATGGTAAAATGGCGTAATAGTGGATATATAATTGTTTTCATCCATGGCCTGCGACATGAAAGTGATGATTGGTGAAATTGAAAAGATGACCAAGTTTCATCATTTTTTTAAACTCTTGAGACAAATTTGTTTATAATTCGATCTAAGCAAAAACGTATGTTAACGAAAAATGTGTGAACAATGGCGTCAGTAAAAAAAAAACCCTTAACTCCAAGATAAATGGCAATGATCACAAGAACACTTACATTCGACCACGATGCTGAAGCTTTTGCCATCTGGACAATTGCTGACGGGTTGACTGGGTTCTGGTTTGCAAGTGTAAACTCCAGCATGTTTAAAGCGCACAAATTGAAACAGTAACGAACTGCGAAGAGTGTCATGATTTAATCGAGTCAATGATTGATAAAGACCTCCGCTACCATTGACGAGTAGTTTGTTGTCTTTGTACCAAAGGATATCACGTATTGCTGCACCGGTAAAGTCGCAGTCCAAAATCTTCCTGTCGCCTTTTTTATATGAGAAGGGTCCCTTTGTGCAAACCTCCTGCGAGGCAGTAGCTAAAAAGAAGCCACATCATATTTTATTGATAAAGCAAAAAAAAATCGCTGACTTTAAAAATATCCTCGTTATTTTCATACGCAGCTGCGAAAGCTTTTTCGGCTCTTAGAATGAGTCTAATTTTTCACAAGGGTCCGTTTCTCGAAATTTCGAATTCTTTCGCTGTCCTTTCCTTGATTTCACGATTGCCTCTGTATATTGAAAACGGAGGGGATTTACGCCCTAAAACTCCACAATTCATTGTTCTTTTGTTATCCTGAAAACATGTTGAAAGACCGGCCTATTACACTATCGGGTGCGAAAAGGTATTTGCATGGGCCTTAAATTGAGAAACAGGCTCTTCAATACTGTAACAGTAAATGCGGTCTGCTTCAAAATGTTTAACCACAACGTGTCCAGGTAAAGGGGAAAATCTTTAAAAATAGGATAGTTTCTATTTTGGCTGAGAGGTGGTCACTACTGAGGATAGTTATCACCAGGGCCCGGTTGTTCGAAAGCCGATTAACTTAATCCAGGATTAGCGTAAACTTTTGTTTCATGTTTTCAATTTTTTGGTTAAAGTTTTTTTTGCTTATTTTTGTTTTTCAAGATCGACATCTACGAATGTAAATTTTATCCGAATATCAGCGTCGAACAGCATTTGGGAGTAGAGAAATAATTTAAAACTTCTTGGTTAATTTTTAATCTCGGATTAGCGTTAATCGGCCTTTGAACAACCGAGCCCAGACTTCTCCAGTAGCCTAGTCGGCAGCTGAAGACGGCTCGCAACCAGTCCTAAAATGCCCTGCAAAACAGATCCGGTCGCTCCTTGTGCAGTTGTTGGAAGGCGGCAGAACTTTATATAACTATCAAGAGTGAATTAGATAAGAGTGTTCTCCCCAGCACAGTCACAAATGTGTCTATTTTTAGAATACCCGTTCAGGCGAAAATCAGTTGTCCCCGAAAGTGCTACTATAACCAAAGAACAAGTTTTATTTTTCTTTGGATTCCAAAACGTTGTTAACTAAACAGTAACTGATGGAAGTTTTAAGCCTTGATTTCAAGAAAAGACATCTGTTTATTTTAACTGGAATGTACGTTTCTGTTTAGTGGTCCGCCATTACTAACTTTAAAATCTTGAGAGAGCTGGATCAAGGAGAAAATGACATCAAAGACTCAATAATTTAAGAATGCAATGCGTGTGTACGCGGCTGAATTAACATGCAGCCTGGGAGTTTCGGGCATTCAGACTTTTGAACAACTTTTGAACAAACTTATAACGATTCACTTAAGAGCTACCATTGGACCGCTTCAGTTGTATTTTATCTCACGTCCACGTTTATTTTGATTCGAATTTGCTCAGTGCTTTTTCAATTTGCCCATTATTGGGCCAAAACACGTACAAAAACTGAACTGACAGTTCTTTCTGGTTTAATTTTGAAATAATATTGATGGCATATTAATTAATGGAAACTACAAAATTATGGTGACGTATTTTCTGACGAATACAATTCATGCAAGACTACAGATGAAATCATAGGAGAATTTCAATGAGTCCTCTTAACTTGACGAATTGATCTTGGGGATGAAGTGAAAGTCAGTTAAGAAAGGTCATTCCAGTTACATAAGCAACTTTAGCGATACGTGGTTTTCATGTTGCGTCACCGCCGTCATGTTGGTGGACGATAACAAAAGATCTCTCATTGGCTCCCTTTGTTCTTCCCTCAGAATTTGAACATTGCTTCATTGTTATGTGTGTCTCTATAGATTGGTTGCAAGCCACGTATTGGCCATTTTACAGTTGTTTGCTCAGCGACCTAGCCTACTCTGAGCAGCTGACAGCTTTGTAATGCATAAGTTCACTGAAGTTAAACGCTGTCCGGCGGGGTTAGTATCTGGATGGGTGGCCTAAAAAATATACCACTTTGTAAAAGAAGCATAGGACCGAAAATTCTATTTAAGGCTCAAAAATGCGAACTAAGAAAGGTACCGATTTTGTTAGCTTGCTTTATGCAAAACAAATATTGATGCAAAAGTAAAATTAATAAATATTGATACACAGTTTTTAGGAAGAGCAGAAGAAAGTTTTCAGGACGGTCGATCGAGAATAAACATTTTGCCATCAGCAACAAAATTTACGACATGAAAACAACCTTAATTTCTTGAACCGCGAATATGAAAGTTGCCATCAGCGAAAAACATTTTGGGAGATGATTGCTAAAGCATATAGAAAGATTTTCACAATAACTAAAAATTCCTGTGTTAAGCATTAGAATTCGACGAAGAGGTAAATGCGACTAAATTTGTTGCGTGCGTTGCTATTTTTGTGCAAATATTAAATTATGAAAATCTTTATTTTTAGCGGTTATTTGAACATAAAAGATGCAACGCTAAACGAGAAATGACATTTTTGCTAATACAATGTATTTGAAAGAAGAAAAATTTCGCGGGAATCGCGGTGAAAATGAGTTAACAAATTTGCATACGTGCTTTGAAATGTGATGCGCGAGGACACAGGAATTTTATTTCTCTGACAAATGATTTTGTCATTGTAGTGTAAGATGAAATTTATTAGGGAAGCCAAGAATATTTCTTTAACTTCCTGGTTAATCCAATTTATTGCAACGACTTGCTAGTGCGAGGATTGTTTACATGAGACTCACGCTTTTCGCGACTTTTGAGTGTCATAAAATAACATAATTTGCGTGACAATATATCCCTTTTCTCTAACCCAAAAACATTCAGATAGTAACAAACTTCATATTTACTTAACAGATTCTTCTGCTTTTGTGCTTGTCAGCATTGTGATCTGCGATAATTTGCAAGTCTGTTTTTGTATCTCATAGATGTTTAAAATTTTCAATTGCATGGCCTCTCAACCTCTCGATTGTGTAAATAGTTCACCCTGAAGCCAAAATTTAATACATGAAATTTTCGCGACACGTTGATTTCGCGATTTTGAGGTTCGCATATTTCGGGACACCTTAATTTCGCGATTTTGCGAAAATTTTGCATTTTGACTCACTTTAATTTCGCGTTTTTGAGTGAGACACACTCAAGGAGCCAGTAAATGGACAGTTTGAGGATTGTACAAAAGAAGTACTACCTGGAGTAGAGACGGAAAGCAGTAGTGACGAAGAGGACCAGAACATTACCACAGAATAGCTCAAAATGATTGTTATAAACGTGTGTAATAAAGTCGCTGTTTTTTTAGTCATTGACATAATGTGAGTCACTTAATTCTTGCGTCATGTTATTTTCGCGACATTTAATTTTCGCGTCACTTAAATTGCGCGATTTTTTTAAATCGCGAAATTCGCGAAATTAACGTGTTCCAAAACTTTCATGTAATAAGGTAGATACGTTTCTCAGGAACCCGACAAAGAAGGCTTCCTTGGCTAAAAACTACGTTGTTTTACTCTGAAAACGACAAACGATTAACATTCTTTCCCGTAGCTCATTCAGTTGACACAAGGGGATCACGTGCACCTGCAGAAATTTTCGTGTTTTTAAGATCGATCTTTCGATGAGAATTCGATTTAGAGTTATATATAAAAACTATGTTATTTTTTTCTTCATCTGTCTTTTGGCTTGTCTTTTTCTGGTGCAAACGCAAAGCCAAACAATGTTTTGACCTGGCATCAGATTAGACTAACAAGAAGATGAATTTTGAAGCTGAAACAACACCTTCACTCTTTTCTTAGTGTGTGCAATAAACGTTTGCTTAGTGCAACTTCAAGACATGCTGGAAAACGTCCGTCAAAGCAATTTGCAGTTAGTTTTTTGCAGACTATTTATTTAAAGAAGAAACGAGTGAATTTTACTCAAGAGCGTGTTTTGTTATCTTTAAACTGAATTTATTACCAAAGCTTAAAAAACTAAAAGACCTCAAAACGGAAAAGGACATTACAAAATAATTAAACGTGTGAACGTGTGAGCCAAAGGGCCTCTGCGGGCGCGACATGTGGGTGACGCGCCACTTGAAAAAATTAACTGGAACACTGCAGTTCAATACCACCCAATTCAGTGCCTTCTTTCTTTGTGTAACACGTACCACAGGCAACCACCCAATGTAAGCTTTTTGGAGCTTCTAGTTTTTTTTTTTTCCCGTGTCGGTAAAAGTCTTGCCTGTCACTCCCCTGCTAAGTGGTATCAATATGGAATAAAGCGCAGCCTTACTGCTCTACCATACGTACGCAATGCTTGCCTATTTTTTCTAAAGATGACAGGAATTTTTTCTCTCTGACAAATGATTAATAGGCTGGTATGCAGGTATTTAACCTCAGAAAAAGATCTCTTTCGTCGTATAAACGTGTGAGGCAAAGGGCCTCTGCTGGCACGACTTCTGGGTGACCCCTTAAATGGTCTTAATGACCCCCGACTTGAAAAAAAATTGCCTGGAACGCGACAGTTCAATACCACCCAATTCAGTTCCTTCTGTTTATGAGTAACACGTACCCCAGGCAACCCAGTGTGCGCTCATGGAGCGTCTAGTTGAATTAAATTCCTGTGAAGTACGGCGTCTGAATCATTTCAAAACGACCAGTCTAATTCGGCTCGGCTAAGCAATTCCACCCCCCCCCCCCCTGGGTTAGCCAGAATGTGGAGTGGCTTAGATCTAGGCGATCTCGGCGTCTGAATCAATTCAGCCGGGATTAATTAATTTGGGTAAATTCGAATTCGATTCGGCTCATGTGTAATGAGAGAAACTACGGCAACTTGATAAATCAAAAATAGAATAAACCAACATTTTCTATCGGTGATAAAGTTAGAATTTCAAATTACAAATGCGTGAATTC
>NC_090883.1:25259843-25262343 GCF_036669925.1 Montipora capricornis | reverse complement strand
ATTTATGTCGGAACCCATTGTTTTATCATTCTTTGCTTTCATCTACCCACGATTATTACCGTTTAGGCTGACGTTCAACTCACCAGAGGAGAAAACTCCCGCAAAACAGCAAACTAAGAAACAAAGGACTAAACGAAATGTCTTCATGACCACAACTTCACAACATGCACGACATACTGAGCCCGAGCAGCTGTTCCGGAAAATCATATTCGGAGGTGGAATGAAAAATTTGGCAATTATAAATATGGTCATCTTTGATCAGTGCCTAGTAAGGGTTGGAATATTTATGTTTCTCACTTCTTTCACTCCGCACGATAGCCAATTAGTTTTTGTTCAAATGAATGAATATTCCACATGACGAAGAAAGTACTCAGGTCTCTTGTACCTCTACTTTACAGTTTAAGTGGTCACCTATGCAAAATAAAAAAATAATAAAAATGGGCATAGCTTCACTTCTAATGTTTAGCTTATCAAATCTGTCGAACCTTTTCATTTGCAAATTACGGGAAAACAATTAAAGACAATAAAAAAGCACGTGGCGATCAAAGCCAGCTTCTATAGTTAATGTATATAGACAGTTTGTCACATTTTCCGGTGGGAGATCACTTGCTTTATTGAGTTTGAATTAAAATAACAATAAAAAGGACTTCATGCTGCAAATGAACCACCATATATTTTTCTATTGTCACTTTTTGGACTATAAATGACGTATTTAAATGTCAGCGGGAGTTTGTCTGCTGAGAACGGACATCAAAGCAAAAATCGAGATGTTTAAATCTTGAATCAAAATGTTGAAAACTGGCAAATTTAAGCTAGGGCTATATTTCTTTAGAAAATCAAAATGTGAATCTGAAATACTTAAAGCAGAAGAATCAGATACTTTGGAGAACAGGCGAGTGACTGTCAGAAATTTTGGGAGCAGTGATCCCCAGCGTTTATTTGATGAAGAATTCGAAAAGCTATTTGTGGTCATCAGTATAAGGCCCGTGAAGCCTGGGTGAATCTGATAACTAACCACCATTTAGGGAAAAAGGCGACTTGTGTTTCCCTAGTTGTTCAGTATTCGAAATTTGGTAGAAACTGGCCGATTTTTGAAGCAAACTTCCGGATGCTAGAAACCTAGGAAATACGACGGAGACAGTCCAATGCCTTATGTATTGAAAGCCAACTATCATAGATTTGTTCTATGCAAAAAAAACAGGATGAAAATGGCCTATAGAACAAAAAAACGGCAAGTCTTACAAATTTCAGTTTCGAAAGTCGCGATTTTCTGCCATATAGCAAACGGGGAACTGTACGGGTCCGCAAATTATCCCAGGACTGTAAATGATCCCCAAACTGTACCCGCGCAAATGATCCCGGAAGTCAAGTCATCGGCATCTTGTGAGCCGTGATCTAAAAATAAGCGCTCTTCAAGCCAATTCTCTATCCAGACGGCCATTCCACGCCCTATACCATTCCTTACTTTTCTTTCGGGAACATTTGTGGTCCAAAATGGAGATCATTTGCGTTCCGGGATCCTTTGCGATCCTGGGATAATTTGCAGACCCGTACAGAACCCTAGTACCAAATGGTCGAAAATGGACGATTTTTTAGGCAAACTTCCAAAGATTAAGAAAACTAGGAAAATAAAATAAAGTCGCGCCCTAATGGCCTAATTAGTATGTATCCAAAGGGAAACAATCATAGATTTGCCGCATGAAAATAGGCCTAGAAGAAGAGAAATGGCATATATGCTAAATGGCCGATTTTTCAGGCAAACTTCCAAAGGCTAAAAAACTGGGAAACACAAGTCGCCTAATGGCCTAATTGTTATGTAACAGAATCTTAACTATCATAAATTTGTTCTGCGCAAAAAAACCCAAAGGACAAAAAGGCCTCGAGTAAGAGAAAATGAAGTTTTCCGAAAGTGTCGAAAATGGAAATTTTCTGACATTTTGCAAAGGGGGGACCAAGAAAGAATCTTGAAAAATGGCCGATATTTTAGGTACACTTCCCAAGGCTAAGAAAAAAGGAAATACAAGTCGCTGATCAAAAAGCTTTCTTTGAAAAAAGAGTCAACCAAATTTTCTCTCCTGTGGATTAAAACAAACGTTTCGCAAGAGCAGACGTTCCCTTATACAAAAACGTTTACAATAGCACACTACTTTTTAGACTCAAAATCTTTAATTCCAGAATCCGTCTTTTGCCACGGTACGACGTACAAAAGAGCTTACAAACTTTCCACTTAATTAAAAAACTAAAAACCATAAGAGCAGACATCACCTTCCTGAATCCTCCATCCCAGCAATTTTAAAGTTAAAATTGACAGAAATAGCATAACGTTACAAATCATAAATCAATGGTTGATTCTCTGTTCGGCTTTCTCAAAAGTAAGGGGACTTGAAAAGTTATCTGATGATTGCTACCACCATTTTTCAAAGTGTATTCTGTGTTCATTAATATCGAGCTTTCGTAAAATGTCTGTGACATCTTTAATCATTGGCGGCGGACCACAAAT
>NC_090883.1:25239843-25252343 GCF_036669925.1 Montipora capricornis | reverse complement strand
CTACAGGAAGGGGACGGCAACATTTAATCCATCGATACTAAAGCAGCAGTTAAGTGGCGACATTCACCCACTGCCTGGGCCTGAGAACTTGATATGTCCGTCATGTGCGAAGACGGTGAGACGAAATCATCACAGGCATATATGCAATGATTGTAAAGATTACTTCCATGTTAACTGCAGTGCTACTACCAGTCGTAAAAACGTTAGAGGTACAAGTCAATCATGGATATGCAATTCTTGCACGCTGCGGTATCTTCCCTTTTATGATGAGATTGATGAAAGAAATGACAACTTCTTGGAGACTGAAATTGATCAGGAGTTTGACTTCGAAAATGAAAACGGCATGTGTCTTATAAATGAGAGAAAAAGAAATGCATCTGAGCTCCTTGTGATACATTTGAATGTTAACAGTATCCAGAATAAGTTTGATGAATTGAAAGTTCTCAACAGGCAACTCAAAGCGCATGTGATATTTCTATCGGAGACTAAGATTGATGGTTCATATCCATCCTCACAGTTTCATCTAGAGGGATATCATATGTACCGGAAGGACAGAGCAAAAGGTGGTGGAGGTCTGCTGGCTTATATTTCCACAGAACTATTACCACAGCGAGTGAAACTGCCAAGGCAATACAAGTTCATTGAGGTTTTAGCCGTAAAAGTTTCCATCAACAACAATGATGTGCTCTTTGTAGGAGTATATCGCCCCCCTAAAGTTGTGGGAATGAATTATTTTGACAAGCTGGAGGAAGAACTGAACTCGTTATTTTTGTGGGCAACAATGGATTGTAATACCATTGTATTGACAGGTGATCTCAATTTGGATCGACTAAAACCAGAACAAAGGGAAGGTAGACTCCTGCGAAACCTGGAGGAGGTCTATGAGCTTGAATGCCTAATTACTGAACCTACACGAGTAACGAACACATCATCTACTCTACTGGATGTTATACTCACCAACAAGCCACAACTGTTTAAGAGAAGTGGAATTTTAAATCCAGAAATTAGTGATCATTATTTGACGTTTGCACTAATGGAGAGTAAAATTTCAAAACATCGCAAGAAAGTGATCACTTTTAGGAGCACGAAATCCCTTGATGTTGAAATGTTTAATGAAGAACTTACAAATGCCCCTTGGTGGGTGATATTTGACACGATGGAAGATAAGTGGAATTATTGGAAAGCACTTTTCAATTCCATTTTAGAGACCCATACACCCATGAGAAAAATGAGGGTCAGGCAAGTTGACGTACCCTACATGACAATGGAATGGAAACAGGCCATTAGGAGAAAAAGGAAATACGCCAAAAAGTATGCTAGAAATAAAACTAATGAAAATTCTGAGCTAAAGAAGAAATGGAGGAATGAAGCAACAAAATGCTGAAGGAGAGCCATTAAAAAGTTTTGGAAGGAGAAGGCAGATCATCTTAATTCTAAGCCTTATGATTTTTATAATATTTTTAGACCCTTTCTAAGTGACAAGCGCCAAAAAGGATCTGATATCAACATTAGGAAAGTGGATGGAAAAGTTGAAAAGGATCCGAGAAATGTATCAAACATAATGGTCAACTATTTTGCAACCATGGCGGATGCTATAGGAGGTGTAAGAGCAAGCATGTTGAATGAGAATGATTTGTCTGAACACTCAAGTATAGGAAGCATTAAAACTGGTATACATGAACAGGAAGGACCAATATTTCATTTTAGAAAGATAAAGAGTGCTCAAATAAAATCTGCATTGGAAAAATTGAACACTAGAAAAGCCTGTGGATGGGATTCTATTACACCTAAAATGTTGAAGCTTGCTTCTACAGGGATTGCAGATTCATTAACAATGCTATTCAATACAAGCATCGATTCAGGTATATGGCCAGATGCTTGGAAAAAAGGTGAATGGTGTCCTGTATTTAAAAATGAAGATCCACTAAATGAAATGAACTACCGACCTGTGACACTCTTAAGCACAGTGGATAAAGTGTATGAACAATTATTGAGTGGGCAAGTTTATCAGCACTTTGACAATATCCTCGACTCTAGTATTTCAGCATATAGAAAAATGCACAGCTGCGAAACAACCATTATCAGACTGACAGAAGAATGGAAATCAGCTATGGACAATAAACAAGTTGTTGGCATACTCTCCACCGATATGAGTAAAGCTTTCGACTCATTGCAACCGTCCTTATTGATCAACAAGCTCAAAGCATATGGGTTCTCAGAGCAAGCACTTTGTCTCATGCGTTCGTATTTCACAAATAGACAAAACCGGGTAAAACTAAATTCAGTGGTAAGTGAGTGGAAGGATATGAGAAGAGGATGTCCTCAGGGCTCATCCTTTGGTCCTCTGCTATGGAATATATTTCAAAATGACTTGACATATCAAATAACGGATGCAAACATCTCAATGTACGCCGACGACCACCAGATTTATGTTATTGCTGAATCAATATCCCAAGTAGAGCAGACTCTTAGAAACGAGGGTGTAGTTATATCAAGATGGTATAATGAGAATTATCTTAAAGGCAATCATAAAAAGTATGGTGCAATGATTTTGTGTAACAGGGATACGGAAGCTGCAGCAATTAATATTAGAATTGATGGTGAGAATGTCGAATCTAAACTTTCCCTTAAGCTTCTTGGAGTGACACTTGACAGTAGACTGAACTATAGCTCACACATAAGTGATATTTGTAAGAAAGCAGGAAGCAAAGTCGGTGTTCTTAATCGACTCAAAAAACTGGTTCCTACTCATGCCTTGCTTCAGTTGTACAAGGTTGGGGTGTTACCGAATTTAACCTACTGCCACATGGTCTGGCATTTTTGCAGAGCATCAGACACTAAGAAGCTAGAGAGGGTACAGGAACGAGCTTTGCGAGCTGTATTCAGTAATAAAACAGCAACGCACGAGCAGCTCCTCGAATGGGCAAAACTACCGAGTTTAGAAAATCGAAGACTACAAGACATTTTAATTTTAATGTATAAAGTGAAACATAATTTGGTACCCAAGACTATAATTGACATTTTCCCTATCTCAAATAGTAAATACAATTTACGTAACAAGGATTTTTCTATCCCTAGGGTAAACACTACAAAATACGGCAAACATAGTATCCGATATTTAGGACCGTATTTATGGAGTAAAATAAATATTAACTTACGTCAAAAAACGAGCCTTGAAGCATTTAAACACGCAATCCGAGGTATGGACATAAAAGGATTATTGGACGGGAGCTGTAATTGTCAAGTGTGCCAGTCCTGACGATAACTTCTGATTTTAGTCCCTTTTTAAATTATTTATATGTTTAACTAAATTAGTAATGTTTGTAGCATTGTAAATAATTAACTATTTTTACAGTTAATCGTTAACTGTATTTAAATTTGTAAATCTTTACATGTATCTATCAATTTTATCTTTTAATCTTAATTTTATTGATCAATTTTAATTAAGTGTCCCCAATTAGCTCTTAGCTAAGAGCTAAATAGTTATAGACACTTGAATAAAGTTTATGTATGTATGTATGTATGTATGTATGTATGTACACGCTTACTTCTCAAAAACGAACTCGGTGATCCCCATTTTTTATTGCTGAAACGTTATTAGCAGGCTAAGATAAAACACTCTGCAAAGTTAGAAAATACTCTCTGGAACAGATTCAATGCCTCCGTCACGACTAGAACATGTTAAAGTGGCTCTGAATCTGTCCCGGAGAATTTTTTTAACTTTGCAGAGAGTTTTAGCTTAACCTGCTAATCACTTAAAATTCAGCAATAAAAAATGGTGGTCACCGAGTTCATATAAGCGTTTAAATACAAAATATAGAGTGTTTTTGGAGGACTCTTTTGTCGCCATGGTCACCTATTACCTCACATAATGAGTGCATCTTGTTTAACAATTATTGGTGTTTCATTTGGTACCATAACATTGCCTTAATGTGAAATACTGTTGTGGAGTTAATCCTCCAATTAAGACATTCCCTCCAAATTATTGAAACCGGTTTGAGTCACCTTAAATTATACCTTAAAAAGTAGTTCATCTGTGCTCTTTGCACTGAACAGCACCATTGTTTTTCCAGTATAATGCTCCTGCACTTGTAAGTCACTGCAGATATCAGCCACATGTCTCACAATAGAATACAGAGGATTAATACCAACACCACCAGCAATAAGGAGCAGGTTAGGCATGTTCGCATTTCCACACAAGGGATCAAAATAGAAGCTGCCTCCAACTCTCACCTGAACCTTGTCACCCACATGGCACTGAAATAGCAATAGGGCCAATTACTATTTACAAGTCATGTTTTAATGGAGTCGTAAAGTAAGGGATGAACTCCAGGTAAAAGCTACATATGATTCTCATACACCGTACTGTCGAACACAGTGTATTGATTACAAACAGCAAAATAGAAACAATATGGTACAAAGCTTAAAGGGGCTAGGTCACGCTATTTTAGGTAATTTTGTTTACTTTTGTTAATTATGAGCTCTCAACGTCAAATTGGCAGAGCAAGAGTCTTTCATTTGCAAAATCACGGCCACATAACAACTGAGAATGATTTTCCAGCTGTGTAAATGACATTTTGATATAGACTGGTATAAATTTGAAAAAAGGTGGGCCGACGTTTTTCAAATTTACCCAAATTCAATCCATTTCAATCCTCTCCAATTTTGTCCATCCATGTCCCTTCTTGGCTTCCCGGTGTTTTGTTAGAGTTCTTCTATAGTTTTGAACAGTTATTTTGATATTTTAGTTAATTCTATGACCATTCGATCAGTGCTGAAATTGCCTAAAATTGCGTGACCTAGCCCCTTTAAGGTGATGACGTTCTTTTCTTTTCTTTTCTAGGAATGTAGACTATAGGCCTCCTTGGTGACCCTTTTAACCAATATTGCACTAATAGACAGCACACGGTATTGCTACAAAGTGGTATTTCAGTAAAAGAAAAGTTCAGGGGATCAAGGTTGAGACTACCTCTGACTCTCATGTGAAACTACCAACATGGCACTTGTAATTATAATTTTTATATATCTAAGGGCATGATAACAAGGCTGTTGTGTAGAGTCACCTGGCAAGGAGGAAGTTGCCTCTGACTCCCATATCAACGATGCTGCCACCAACATAGATACCAATTAATGTATGAGGATCTTAATGGGGTAGTGGCTTTTACGGCTAACGGTTAATTTTAAAGCATTTTTATGCCTATAACGGTTAAATGTTTGGCCTTTTTACGGGCTAACGATAAATTGTTTCCCGTGACGGTTATCTGAAATTTTAATATTCAATTACCATTGTTTTACATTATAATATAATAATTAACTAGAAATATAGTAGGTAATTTCCGTTGGTGAAGCGTGGCAAAATCATGAAAAGTATGGGGAACAATCTCGGTTGACAAAAAAATGAAATTTATCTGGTCCACAAATACATATCAGTCCTGTACTGCGTGCTTGGTGCAAACGACTTATTGACGATATCAACAACAGACAAACAATAGACAAACCGACTAATTTTACTGACAATACACATCTCACTAACAAAAAACGGATCGAAACGCGCAAATCACTGTTTACAGTCTTCAAAGCCAATAACACCACTGCTTAACTGACGACTTAGTTGATCAATCAGATCAACGACCAGAGTATTTATACCACCTACTGACGTTAGACAAATCACTTGACTCTGGTGATGACCTCCGCTGTGGTTGTCGAAACGTCAGTCAATGTCCCCACAAGCAGTCCTTCTCAGGACTACACTCGCCCGGACAATCGTACTTCACTTAATTACAAATCAATCAAATAATCAGTTGACTGTGAAGATGACTTCCGCTCTGGTTGTCGAAACGTCAGTCACTGTCATCCTAAACAGTCCTTCTCAGCTGACTAAACTCACGCGGACGATCGTACTTCACTTATTACGATACGACTCCTGGGTTCGAACCATTTACGATTATTTGTATTTCCATAAAATTTTAAAACTTTCACTTCCAGCGCTCTTGACACTAGCGAAATTAAAACCACACGTTACTTAAACAATTACGACGAGACACTGAAGTGAAGCTGAACTTTAATCCACTGGACTCAGCTACAAAGGGGATGTATACGAGTGAAATGCTACGATGTACAAAACACCTTTGATATCAAGAGCGGGAAAAAAACAACGAAAGTCACATGACACTATAAGTCCTACACAGCAGCTGCAGGGTGAGGTTAGTATGATCATTCATAGGTCCAGTCTCTCGGGCTTCTTTATCATTCTTCCAAAACGAGTACGGGTTGTAACGTTCTCCCTACCTTGTCCTCCCTCGGGGAGGACAACAATCAATTTAGGCTTGGAAATAGGTATACTTGTAGCATGAACAGTGTTTGTTTGCAGCTTCTCCCCACCAATGACTGGATCCTCTGCTTTGGGGCATACTTGTGGAGTTGCTAACTCAATCTCTAACTTATGTAAACGTTGAACGGGTCTGTTGTAGAAACTACAAGGCCGTCGCGTCCCTGGATAAACCTTTTCAACTTTAGCCAACGGCGATTTGGTACGCGGAACATTGTCGTCAAAAATAAGTACAATGTCGCCTACTTGAATTGAAGGGATCCCTTTATGCCACTAATTGTTTGTTACCGATAGGAGACTAGTAGGCATTGTTTCCAATGCTTCCAGTAGTGATTGAGTAATCTCTGCAGGTATAGAGATTCCTTTCGACAGCTCTCTTACTGGTCTCCTCCAAGCTACCCTCTTCCCTTTCCGGTTATTGGTTAATTGGCATTCCATTGCAAGATGAGCAGGTGTAATAGGTAATGGGTCTCTGCAATCATCACTTACTGTGGTCCACGGGTTAATGATACCTTCTATTCTGACCAGAAATGTGTTTCGCTCAGAAAAGGGGAGAAGTGCACTTCCAAGGACCTCAGTTACGCAGTGGTTCTTTGATCGCTCTGCAAAATCGTTCCCATCATCCACCTCTCCACGGAGAACGCTCTGTAATGAATTTCCACTTGATCCCTCGTGATGAGAACTCTGACTTGATTTGATCTTGATCCAGCGTACTCCACATTCTTTGACTTTCAGTAGTGGGTTCATCGTATGATTTCTGAATTTCCCTGCTTGCTGCCTTGAAGGTTTGTGCATTGTCTGACCACACTTTGTGGCAAAGACAGGTCTCTGCGGTTCGTCAAGCGACTAAAAGCTTGTAGGAACTCATCAGTGGTCAAACTATGTGTAAGTTCCAAGTGAACCATACGGGATGATGCGCATGTGAAAATACACTCGTATCCTTCCTTAATGTTTAAGCCCTCTTTCACATACAGCGGTCCCGCAAAATCAGTTCCAACATGCGCGAAAGCTGGTGAACAAGAAAGTCTCTCCTCTGGCAAGCTACACATCTTCAGATAACACGTTTAACCTCACATCTTCCTTGAGTTAAACTTTCTGCCTAAAGTTTATAACACCGTTTCTGGACCAGCATGTAACATGTTCTTACTGATCTACATCTTGCACTATTTTGGCAACTTCAGGATGTCCATGAGGCAAGATTATTTGATGCTTGCTCTCAGTTCGGGAAGATCAGCAAACTGTAGTCTCCCACCAACTCTTAATACCTGATCATCTCTGTCATAATAAGGGTCCAGTTTCAGGAGGCGGCTGTTACCGGGAAGTATCTCTCCAGCTTTCAGTTTCTCGAATTCTTCTTTAAAGATCACTTCCTGCACCCACATACAACATTTAATCTCTGCTTGACTCACCTCGTCAATGGACAATACTTACCTAGACCATATATTTTATACTTACCAAAGGGGAGGGTGGGCTGGGAATCAAAGTAGTGAAGCGACTTAGTGCGCGCGACAAAACATACAGATGCCACGTGGCCCTGCAAGCTGTGGGGCGCCCCCACAGTATCAAAGCATGCTGGAATGCATGCCTTAAGTTTAACTTTGCCTAAATTGCATTTAGCCACATTAATTCCTAATTGTTGCATTTTTGTCATACATTCGCTGTAATTTTGTGCCTTTGGAATTACAGGAAATGTATGGGAAAAACTTTGTTTAATAAAATAATTTCTACAATAGCCATTCTCTCTGACTCTGCCTTTTTTCTGCTGCACCTTGGGGGGTATGGTCGATTGCCCAAACACCACTTACAGATCTCATGTAATGCCTTTTTTAACTGTGCGATCGCCATGTCCGCTATCTCTTTAATGCAATAAACTGCTGTATCGTCTGCCTACATATATAACGAGCCTGAGACGACACTATTAATGTGGTTAAACCCTTGGTAAACATGGTAAAAAGAGTCGTTCCTAATACGGAGCCCGGAGCAATTCCTGTAAGTAGTGGCGCTTGATCAGATTGTATAACATTCACTTCATCTGTAAAGTGCTTCCTTCCGTTCAACTATTTTTTTCAGCCAATGTCCCAGCGATACCAAAGTTCCTCGTTAACTTCTTCATTAAAATGTCATGTAAAACGCTGTCGAAGGCCTTTTTTAAAGTCAAAGAATGCTGCAGCTTAACAACCATTCCAGAGTACAACGCTTTCCGCCATGTTTCTGTGATGTGCACCAATAAATGTTCGGTGGAGTTCCCTTTTCTGTGAGCGCACTGTCTCTCAGAAACCAAGTTGTTAACAGTTATGTGTTGTACAATGTTTGCTCGGTACGCATAACAATGACACCGGTCGGTAATTTCCGCAATCTTTTTCATCTCCTAAATTTTTATAAGCTGGAGTATTAGCCTTGCTGTCTTCCATGTAGAATACAGAGTTCCAAATTCTAAACTGCGTTTGTAAAAAAATTAACCAGGATGGAACAATGGTGTTTTGACCCGCTATCCTTAAAAGTTTGATTGCGATATTGCTTGGACCCGTCGATTTTCTAGCGTTCAATTGATTCACTTTCTCTCCACCCGAATTGTGTTATATATTTATTTATTAAAAACTGGATCATTGGATAATGCAATTCGAGAGTTTTGATTGGCTAAGCCATCATGGGTTATGAGCCATTATACCATGATCTAAAAACACGGTAAGCATATGCGTGATTTTTTGGGCCTTTTTACTCGTGGATATATCCACGAGTTTTGGTGAGGTTCTTTATGCAAATGTGTCACTCCTGCGTAACCGGAAGTTCGATCTAATAAGCCAATCAGGATGGATAATCACAACACAGCTTAGAAAGCTGTGACTTCCTGTTCGCGTGGTTGTGCGCCGCCATTGCTGTATGTCGCTTTTATACTTAAGTGTTTGAGCACCTTCCGCTGCATTTAGAAGCAAGAAACGGAAGAATTAAAGAAATGGCTTTCTTCGAAGGTGAAGCAAAATATTCTGAACAAGTACAGATTGGTGCAATTCATTGTGCACCGCCTTTCACTGACCAACGCGAAGACTTTAATACGTGTAAAAATGTAATCGACAGACACATGGTGGGAAGACAGTGCCTGTTCATCCCCTAAGCTCACGGGGATAAATAAATTCCATTTGGAAGGTGACTGCCATTTGGAGAGTAACATCGAAGCTATCACGAAGTTTTGCAAGCTATACCATCAAAGCCACATGAATGCAACTTGAACAACATCCGTGAAATGAAAAACAGTGACGCAACCAAGCAATCCATGCTTCCAGACAATAGTACTTGTGTGGTGGATCATAATGAAGAACTGTCGAAAGACTCGGTCATTGATTATGTAACGAAAACTGATGAGAAATCCGTACCAATCTCCTGCGATAGTGCGATAGAGCAAGGGCTGAGGCATGCTCCCCAGGACAGAGAACCTTCCAGGATTAACTCCTTACAAGAAAACGTCGAGCTTGTTTCAGAAAGACAAGGTAATTAGAAAGTGTATGGTGCATTATTTAAATAAGGACGTACCGAGGTCGTCTGAGTTGAGAAAGTGTTTATCTCTTGCTTTTGGAAAATATTATATCTCTATACCTAGACCGCAACTCAGACATAACAATCTTCGAGAGTAGGAGATTCTAATCTTCATTTTTATCTTATTATCCGCAGGACTGCTAAACACAAAAAGACTTGTCAGTTCTATTGTGTATTCAAGATCAATCTGCTACTACGCATTCGACAAAATTGAACCAACAAAATGAGAATTATTGTCTATCAAGAAAAAAGCTATTGATATCAGGAGACATTGAATCGAACCCAGGCCCTGTTGCTCATGGAACGAGTACACATACAGCACAACTTACAGCACATACAATACTGAGAAATCCTTCTATAGTACTGTTGCAGGCTCGATTAGCTCAAAAAGGATTGAAGGCACTAGAATGTACCTCAGATGGTTCATGCTTCTTTTCTTCTGTTGCCCACCAGTTATACAATGATCTTTCCTGTCACATGAATGTCCGTGCTGCTGGAGTTGAATCCATCAGAAACAACCGTCAAAAATTTATTGGACCCATTACAGACCAATTGTGCATATGTTGTCACAGCAACATACATGGTGTGATGCACTTATTGTGCAAGCAGTTTGCGATGTATTAAATGTTTCTATACGTATAAATGAATCCATTGAGGGGTGGGCACCAGTAACTGTTATCAGTCATATAAGCGGACAACAGGGAACTACTGTGAACACTGGACATCTAGATGGAAGACACTATGTTTCAGCATTTCAGTTACATTATTACAATGACAGTATTTCAGGTTATGAAATCAGCGGTGTTACCAATGTCAACAATAATATAATTCAGAGCCTGGTAATAATCGATTAATTAACGATGGCCAAAAATGATGTGAGTGTTAGTAATAATATTATTTCTACATTTAGCAGTGGCAAAAAAGAGCTTATATGAGAGAATCTATCAAGCCGAAGAGACAAAATCACTTGAAGAGTTCAGAGAAAAGAAAAACAATGCAAAACGCCAAAGCAGATCTGAAAATATTAAAGCAGCAAGGGAATAGGAAAAGAAAAGCAATCCAGAACATATCAGGGACCTAAACAGAAAAGCATAAAACCATTTAAGGAAAGCTATGCAGAGCTTAAGGCTAAACCAAACTGAAATTTGTCAAGGTCAAGACTCTATTAGACATTCCATGTCAAAAGTGATTCAGTCTTTTTCGTGATAAGATAACACATGGCCCTGAATATAATGCACTTGTTGTGATCAGTTATGGTTCAGATCATCTGTTTCTAAGTGTAACAGTATCAAATATAGTGATAAGTATTTGCAAGGTTTGTTGGAGGAATGTATAACTGGCACAAAAAGTGTTAATATTACTGAATGGATACTGTTCTACTTGCTAAACCTGATGACATTAACAATATGACCTGGCAACAAAAATCAGACCTTATTCAAAATTACCCTGTTATCTGTGCAACGAACTTTGAACACATGGTACAGCTCTTTATAGAGGATGTGTTAACGAGTAATCTTATGCCTATTGGAGAAATAGTATACTTATTTCACAGGGTTAAATTCCAGCAAAGGGGATTACCTCACATACATGCATTATTTTGGGTATCTAGTTGCATATGAGAGCCCACCGTGCTGTTACACAATTATCCAACTATCAATGCTAATGCATAAAGAAAACTTCAGCCTGCCAACTTTCATATCCACGAGTAACCACAGTGGCACTTTGATTATTTTTATTGTAGTCTAGTTTTCTATATCTTGTGGTCGTTTTTAATAAAACAATTATTCCACTCGCCACTTGGCTATCTATCATCTCATATCCAACGCAGGCTCGTGGAATAATTGTTAAATATATCTCCCTCAGCAGTGGTGGTGAATTCTGATATATTTGTGTATCTAAATCTAATTGATCGTAACCACCTGTCGGACAAAGAAAAGTGTTGGCCAGTTTATATCTTATTGTTACGAAGTATGCATTCAAACTAAAAGCTTTTCCTTTATCATCAAGTATTAAGGTACCATCTTCTCCTTTTAGGGCCCCGTCGATACTCTTATGCATTGTGGGCTTGACTGCTCTGTTGAGTAGATTCCAATGCACTTGAACTTTTGATTTCATCGAACTTTGTGAAACGTAGGATGCCTTAGCATCCCTTGAGGCTTTTTCACGACTAACGGTTAAATTTTCAGGTTTTTTACGCCAAACGGTTTCACCCTGTTGACACCCTCATGTATGCATAAATGCTGCTGATGATTTTAAAAGAAAACTACGGAATTGGGTCCTTAGGGAAACTATTTAGACTAAGACTAATATTATTATTTACCTAGTGTACAAGGCAGTGGTTTCTATTTCCTTTCAGCCAAGGGTGATGAGGGACCCTGTAGCCGTGCATGATTGGGAATCTCCCAGCTGTATCTGAACCTTTATGGTGCTATTATCAAGTCCAAAAATACACAACTCACCATTTAACTGTACTAAAATAACGGAAACTCCTAAATGATTGATTGAAGCACAAACCTCGTTATGGATCCAAAATGCAGGAGGGTGCTCAGAATATTTCACAGCAAGCTCTATGATACTTTTCTCTTTAAGTTTTTTTGGACTGGAGCAGATTGAGAATCCACCAACAGTAGACAAACCAGGA
>NC_090883.1:25212343-25227343 GCF_036669925.1 Montipora capricornis | reverse complement strand
TCTTCTATCTGAGAGATCAAATAGAGATCCCAATGTTCTTAGAATATTGAGTGGTCATGTCAATACCAAAACTGTAAGATTACAAAGAAATAATTTATGCTGATCCGTTGCCACTCAGAATTATATAATGCACTGAAAAAGGTTCCAGATCTCAAGAGACAGCTCTGCACTCCTCACACCTACAGTAATGATTATTATTCACCTCAGGCTCGGTGAATATCGTTTAATAAAAACCTTGACGTTGTCTTCAGTTGGTTTTTATTCACCAATATTCACCTCGCCTTCGGCGAATGACAATTATTGTTAAATAAGAACTTATTTTATAAACAATTCATTTTATTATGCGAATGCAAGTCATTCAAAGTCCCTATGACGCTTATTTTGTTTCCGTTTTTTAACTTTTCGTTTAAATATCTATAGTGTCTGGAAAGTAGTATTCCAAATAAAATTCCCTCATAGTGTAGCAGGCGTTTGATTTATACGCAAAAAATTTTGGCCGAGCCAGTTGGGCCCTAGTAGCTAATGACGTCAAATGAGTAACTTGATCGTATCTCTTCAGAAAGAAGCGTGCAAGAGTGTAAGAATAGAAGTCCTGTTGAAAATCTAGAGCTTTTTGTAAAGTCTTTACAGAAATGTCGCAGGATAGTTGCCCTTCGGATACCGTGATGAATGTTCTGACGATTCCGAATGGAATTACATTCTTGACTTCTTGACGTCATTAGTTACCAGGACCCAACTGGATCGGCCAAAAATCGAAGGCCCGCTAAAACGCGTGAATACACTGTGACGTAGCCTGCGAGCAGGCTCTACCCCCAACCGCAGTCCCTCGGAGAGTCTGCTCGCAGGCTAACTGTGAAGGAAGTACTACACTCCAAACATTATAAGTAATTAAATGAAAAGTCAAAAAACGGTGAAAAAAAATAAGCGTCAGAGGGACTTTAATAACTTCAGAGCATTTTTAATATTTCAGATTGATGTAAATGCTTGGTTATGGTCAATGGTGTTTCATACTCGAGACTTAAACTGGACTGAGGTAATTACTTTCCACTTGTACTTCCTTTTTATTTAAAGCCACCCACATCCTGTCCTTTGTTTAAAAAAAAACCCTGCACTTTACAATATATTTAAATGCACTAAAATCCTTTCTTGTCTACATTTATATGTAGACTTTATTTTGAACTAACTCACATCCTCTGCAGGCCTATTTAATGCAAGCTCACAAAATGACCATCCCCGTGATCACCCGTTGGCAGGCGTAGCCCAGTCGGTTAGTACCCGGTCTTCTGAGCTGAAGTCGCCAGTTCGATCCCCGTCTCTTTCCATTGCACGTCTGTTTCGACTTTCCTCTGTTCCGTGTAGCTGTAGCTTTTGAATACCCGTAAAACGGAGCACTGACGGAGGAAGAGGCGTAAAAGGTGCGCACCGAGGGCGACAAGTTCATTACGTACACTGTAACTCTAGTTGACTGTCACGTGTTACCTCGTAAAAATAAGGACCTTTACCTTTACGTCACTGGTATCTCAGAGGGCACGGGTTAAATCTTTTTCAAGCGGGAAAAAAATCAGGCTTTTCTTTTTTTACCATACAAATAAATGACGTTCGTGACTGTGATAACCTAAAAATTCTTAAATCCTATGAAGTATTAAGATTGAAGTATATGCTTGCATGATCCAGTGGTTAAGAACTTGGATATGGTTGCTGGTGTCCTCGCAGTTATGAACGCACTTTGAGCAATTGCGTAGAGAAGCCTGAAAAATTCAGCACTTCAACTTGGGTTAATGAACCCGTGACCTCGCAATGCCGGTTCGACGCATCGCGAGGTCACGGGTTCAAACCCCGTTGAAGTACTGATTTTTTCAGGCTTCTCTACGCAATTGCTAAAATTGCGTTCATAACTGCGAGGATCATAGCTTCAGTTGATTACATATCCGCAGTTCAATATAATTAGTATGATTCATTTCATATATCATTTCGTTCGTTGATTCATTCATCACGGAAACATATGAACACAAATGACAAGCTCCCAACATCAGTGTCTTCATAGCTCAGTTGGTTAGAGTGTCGCATTGGCATCGCGAGGTCACGGGCTCAAAGCAGGTTGAAGTCCTGAAATTTTCAGGCTTCTCTACTCAATTGCTAAAATCATTTCATAACTTCGAGGATTATAGCTTCACTTGATAAAATGTGTGTGTTTGTTATGTTTATTCCAATTTATTACTTGTTTTTTCTCTACTTGTCTACCTCAAGCGAGCCAACTTTTTTTTTTATTCGCCTTAGCTTCCAGTAGTTCTATAATAAAACATATACTGAGTCCTCACTACAACAGTAAAAAAACTTCTAGTGTACGTCACTGTTCCAGACAAAAAAATCTGTCCTTCTGTGCTTCTGTTCACTTTCTGTTTGTAACAAAGTTCAACGAAATGCCCAGGGCCGAGGGGGGAATTTGCACTTTAGTACTATGTATTGATATCGGCTTTTCACTTGTCCAGGGTTCTTTCCGGTGTTTTTCTACTTAGTAATGGTACTAGGACGGAATAGAGTCCAGTTCGGTCTGTAATCATACGAGTGAGAACAAAATCGGACAACCGCGCAGCAGGAGTCACGAGTATGATTACTGACCGAATTGGACCATATGAAGTCCTGTTATCAATTAATCATAATAATTACAATTTCCGATTAAAGAAGAAGAGCAAAGTTATGAAAGAAAGGGAAAATTTGTATTAACGGACTGACAAAGGAGGTGTAAACTGTTTAATGTCGCTCTGAAAGAAAGAAAGGAAGCCCCAATTTAGGAGTCTGTACACTGTTTCTATGGTGATTGAAACCAAGGTGTTGGTTGGTTGCTGTAAACTACAACTTTGAATGTGATTGGCTCATTGAACTGTCTGATAACAAACTATCCGATAACAACTTGTCAAGTGAATTAGTAGAAAATAGGAGTTTTTTAAACCAATTACAATCGAGGAAATTGTAATTTTTATGATCAATAGAAAAAAAAAGGGCCCAATAAAATATTCTTCTTTTTTTTTAGTATGTTGTTTTCTTGTGGTAAAATTATAGATTTCGTGACATTAACTTCTTTAGATACTAATAGATGAAGCCTCGGGGACACATTTTTTCTCTGATGAAGACAACACATTTCATTTCAGAAAATGGACTACTTCGCTGCCACATCGCTGGTTGTGTACCAATTATTTACATGTTTAATGAGGTACGAAGTCAAACAAGCGCCTCATTCGGCCAGTTCCTGTAAACTCCACAGAGGAGAAACGGTTTAGGGTTAAGTATATTTATCAATCGTCGATTTATGGGGGTCCTTCTTAACTTCTGGCCTGTTGTCAAGAACGAAATTCTGCCAGCGAATAGCCCTTTTCACGGTTAATTTTTCTCATTTGCATTACAATGTAATCTAACGTGATTGCGAGGCAATTTCGGGTTAAAACTACAAAATGGTCCGAAATTGCCTCACATACATGCTAGATTATATTGTAATGCAAATGAGAAAACCTAACCTTGAAAAGGGCTATTGCTAGCGGGATTCTCGCGGGACAAGTTCCGTCCGCCGACCGACCGACAAAATGGCGGGAAAGATGAAATGCTTAACCCCCTTAAGGGTGCCCTTCTTAACTACAGGCCTGGTTGCCTTGTAAACGTCCATCGGCCATTTCTCAGGTTCTAAAACAATAATAGACAACCCGCTTGGTTTATTGGTGAACACGCTCACTTAATGGACGTTGACCATATTTGGTGAATTTCACGTGACCACGGCATAAAAAACTCTAAAACTAACGCAGAATACATTTTGAACAAATAAAATTCACATGATCAGACGTAGAACTTCATTAGCGATATGAAATAATGTAAATTTTTTAAGGGTTGTGATCACAGATTTCTTGCAATTGTGTACTTAAAAAAAGAAAAAAACGATAATCCGATACGTAGTATGATGCGCCGGGGTGACTTTTTTCCTTTATTCGGATGAGGACTTGAAGTATTTATGCTTGCGCATTCTTACGTGTCAGTTCAAATTCAATGATTCCAGCATTCTGATTTCGTCTCTTCTTGACCTGTAACTTGCAATTTCGTTGACGTTTTTCGCATTCTTGCTCTCGAAAAACTCTTCTAAAACCTTGCTACAAGTAAACACAAACTCGGAGTCGACAACTGCCATCGCGTTGGTAGTTGCCTGATTAAAGTCGTGCCCATGTCTTCTTAAAATGTTTTGCAATTGACTTGTGACTGTGTGCGACAACGCGTTGGGTTGATTTTCGTCCTGTCCAACTGGAACCGGTAAGGCCGATATCAAACTGCTAATTGCTGCCGCAGTGAGTGAGCGTGAAATGAACAAAGGAGGCGGCTCTCTAATCGGGAGAAGAACACATCTTTCTTCGATACGCAAGGGATTGTGGTCAAATAAGCAAGGAATTGTGGTTATGCGCGAATGGAGGAAATAAGATGCGCCGTATGATCATCAGAGCCTTCTCTGTTTTTCATGTCAAACTACAGATAGTTCCACCTTCACGCAACAACAACAAATAGGAGTTTACCAGGGCCTATATATCAGTAGGAGCCTCCAATTGAAAGATACTCATAAAAAAATTTCCTCTTCGCAAGGTACGCAGACTGAAGTTTTTCTTGAGGACAATTCGAGTGATATAGCTACCGCAGAAGAAATAATTGCTTTCTCCTACAGAGCATAAATCAGCACTTAGTGGCTTTACCGGTTCCAGTTGGACGGAATGCGAAAATCAACTCAACGCGTTGTCGTCAACTGCAAAACATTTAAGAATTTAGCGCATACATAGCTACTGCCATTCCTCATTCCAGTAAAAACGCGTGTTTCGAACGAAAAAAAACCCTACTAGTCAGAGGAGAATGGTCGCAACACTTTTATTTTCAGACGATGGGAAAGAAAAACGTTACCCGCATCATCCTACTGTCAGATTATCGTTTCTTACGAGGGATGCCAAAGGCATGCCACGTCAGAAAACCAGTCGCGTGTCATTTGTTTTCTTTTTCTTCTTCGTAGTCACAAATGTGCATACCTCGCGGATATTGAATTAAGCTTCGATCGGGGATTGTAATTTTATGCCCTTCGTTCTTTCCAAACTCCCTTACGGCGATTAGAACAACCAAACCTTCCCCCAGCTTTCTGGCATTCTGAAGGCGCGTTTAACCACGGTGACGTAGTTCTCATTTTGCGATGGGAGCATTCATTTCATTTGGAATCCTTTCCGCCCTCGATGATTGGCACAGTAGTAAACCTCACATCTGAAAGTATTTGATAAAGTGGACAGATGATTTTGTATGCCCATTCTAAAGAGTTTGTTTTACTCTTGCTATCTTAGCAGTCAAACCATCTGTTAGCCCCCTCTTGTCTTAAAGGTTTAGTAACTGTTTTTACAAGAAGTAACTTCTAGTTAAATTACAGATTTAACTTTCTGGTTATCTCTCGCCATTTTCCAACGTTTACCCGTAGTTGTAGTTCACTGTAACTGAACAATTTGTGTTAACTGTTTGTACATCCCACGGATACGCCCTTATAGGCGTCTTGTTGAAAGAAGATCGAACACAACTGATAGAAATCTGTGATTACATCCCTGAAAAATTCATATCTTCGACAAAATTCAAAATTTCAACGAACCCTTACGTCGCATTTACGCTTATGAAGTTCTGCGTCTGATCATGTGAATTTTATTCCTTCAAAATGTATCCTGCGTTATTTCTAGGGATTTTTGTCTGTTGTGGTCACGTGTTTGTGAGGCAGTGTGGTCCAGTGGTTAGGGCGCTTGCCTTGAGATCCGGATATCCCGGGTTCAAGACCCGCCCTGACCACTCGTTGAATTTGTTCCTGGTAGTCCCTGGTTCAACTTCCCGGCTGCACTTGTAAATAGCCAACTGGTTTGCCTCAGGCCAGTTGGGATTCTTAACAGTTGTTGTTGTGTTCTGTTGTTTCGTTGATTGTGTTTCATTGGCCCTGAAAAGTCCCTATGGGGAGCGGTCAATTAAGTATGTATGTATGTATGTATGTATGTATGTATGTATGTATGTATGTATGTATGTATGTATATGACTTCACCACATATGGTCAACGTTTGCCAAGCGGGTTGTCTGTTGCCGTTCTAGAACTAAGAAATGGTCGATGGAAGTTTACACAGCAACCGGACCTGTAGTTTAGAAGGACCCCCTTTTGAATGTGCCGCTCTGTTTGCTGTAGTTGTTGTTGTGGTGGTGGACAGTTGGCCGTTTTCTTTGGCGTCTAAGATTGGTTATTGTTATGTACGGTTTCTGTTAATTATCGTGAAATATCAAGCTGATTCCATTTGCCGATTCATCAAGTATCTCTAGATCGTGTGATTCTTAGAATCAATCGTGGAATAACAGTAAATGAATGGACGGTTTGCCTTTTACTTCCGTTGAACGGGGAAGTTCGACACCCCTCCAATGTCATTGATAGTGAAGCCTATTCTTAGTTTGCATCCACGTGATGAGACGGCCATGTGGTTGCATCCACGTGATGAGACGGCCATGTTGGTTGCATCCACGTGATGCGACAGCCATGTTGGTTGCAACCACGTGATGAGACGGCCATGTTGGTGTACAAAACAATAGAAAATGGCCCCACAAGTTTTGCTTAAGAATAGAGTCAAATTCCCAAGAGACATTTCACCGCATTGTTCTGTTCACCAACGTTGGCCATCGTGACGTCAGATGCAAACCATCAATTGTTAAACTGTCAAAACTAAAAGGCATTTCTCATTTGATTACATGTTTTGTTAACAGGATTATAGGTTTACAGAATAAAAGCAGGTAATAACTTGAAAAAATTCCATTTAAACGTATCCATATTTGAGGTCAGGTTTTGTAACAGCGGATTGCTACTATATGTTTCATTAATTTGTTGAACAGCATGCTTCATTTCAGATATATGCACTTTCACTTTATCGTTGACCTATTCAGTCGGATAATAAAGCAGCAGATAAAGCTGTTGCCTTGATAAAACGCTTTCGACAAGAGGCCGTTGCATAGTTTAGAAAACACTGCACCTCGCTTTTATAATAGCGAACATTTATGTACGCGGCTGTAATTATGTTAGTGACTTATTGCTGTGGCAACCCTCGATTATCCAAAGTTCTTTTCACTGAGAGTCATAGGATAAGTAAAGACCAAGGAAATTACGATAGCCAATAGCATGAAGTGAACAGCACTATATGAATCAATCACAGTTCAATATTTTTTCATGTGACTCGCTTAAAGCGCGGGAAACTGTGAAGTTCAAGTCTTTGCTGTCTCGTTGTGGTTTTGCTTCTTATTGGTCGGCAAAGTAGCGCCAGGTCTTTTGAGCCAATGGCTGTGCTTGGCAATCGTTATGACGTCATTTGTTGTTACTTCACTTGCGTGCACTAGTAGCTTGAAATTATGATATTTGCGGAAAGTGAGAAATGATAACATTTACTGCAATCTTCTCTTTCTTTTGCAGTTGTTTTTGTGTTGGATTCTTTCTTTTGTGCCTTTTTTCCGGTCATGTGTTCTATCTCGCGTTCGTTAAGTTTGACTATGGATACAACATGAAATTCAATATAACAATGGGTGAGTCGATTATGCTATCTAGATCTCTAACTTGAAATTCGTTTTATTCTTCTGATTGTGGAATATGATCACAGCTTGCCTGAAGTCGCAAATGTTGACCAGCTGTGAGCTGGCTTCATAGCTCAGTGGAAGAGCAAGTGCTTCGCAATGATATTGCGCGGCCATGTACGGAAGCCGATAAAAAGGGTCACACGTTGACGCTACCAGGTTGTCGCTTCCAAGTTGTCGCGTTGACGTTTAAAAGCTTTTAAAGCAGGGGGAGGGGGGCAATTTCTAAAGTAATGTTCGCTCTCCTCCTCCCCCCATTGGAAGCGACAAAATGGAAGAGACAACTTGGAAGCGACAAAATGGAGCGACAACTTGGAAGGGGAAAAATGGAAGCGACAACTAGAAGCGAGAAATAGGAGAAGGGAGGAGGAGAAGAGCGCACATTACCTTATAATATATATAGCAAATGAGACTGAACTTCCTAAACTACCCCCTCCCCCTGGTCTAAGCGTCAACGTGACAATTTGGAAGCGACAACGTGTGACCGTTATCGGCTTCCGTAGTCATGGGTTCGAATCCCGTTCCAGCCTGGATTTGTTCAGGCTTACTTGCATCTGCAATGACCGCAATGATTTCCCGATCGTTGAACACCTGTGCTGAGCTATATAGCCTTGAGACTTGAATGAAGTGACTTTTTGTCACAAATGGAACCAATTCATTGGTGTCCTTTAGAACTAGTCATGTATCCAAGATGTTTGATTGTGTAAACTGGTTGAAGTGAATGGGAGAGGGCTTAATTAAAATTCTTATCACCTCAACAACCTTTTCCGCTTGATTTATTCCTCGAAGTTGTCCCAAATATAATGTGTCGTTTTTACAACCTTTTTACTGAAAACTCACTGTTTTTATTCGCTTTAAAAGACGGGAAAAGTGGTCATAGTTTGATCGATGACCGAGCAATGAAGGGGAATGGGTTCAAGACCGGGTGATGTCACAAATTACCTTGCATCGCTGTTTTCAAAGAACTACAAGTCTGTGACGTCAACCCGGAATTAAACCAATTCCTCTTCCTTGTGCGGTCGAAGATCAAATTACTGCTAGTTTTTTCCGCTTTTTAGGAGCCTCTAAAACAGTGACTTTGACGGAAAGAGTTAATCCAACCAAAGAATCGGTGTAAGACAAGTGCAGAGAATTGTTGAGCGGAAAGGCTTTTTGAGGCGATGGATACTAGCTAGAAGGATCGATGTGGCTACAAAACAGTATTAACAACGCGACATGTTTTGATATGCAGGTATCATTAACATGTGCAGTTGGTTAGGTTGGTGTTACAAGGTAGGCAATGCAGATAAAATACTTTTAGAAACTTAACCGCTTTCGACAACGACAACTTACTCTAACCGTTCATTGATCAAGAGATCGACGTGCATTTTGATTGGTAGAAACTGTTGAAAGATTTCCAGTGCTAAGAAAATCCCGAAATTTAAGCAATTACGATGTGATCTGTTGTTTCTAAGAAAAGAACACTACTCATGTCCAGGGCCCAGTTGTTCAAAACCCGATTAACGCTAATCCCAGATTAAGAATGAACCAATGAGTTAATTTCTCTACTCCCAAATGCTGCTCAACGCGGATATTCCGCAAAACTTTACGCTAGAATGAGCCAATCTTAAAAAAACAAAAATAAGCAAAAGAATTTTTCACCAAAACGTTAAAAACATGAAACAAATGCTTACACTAATCCTGGATTAAGTTAATCGCCTTTCGAACAACCGGGCCGAGAATTTTAAGTAATTAGATGCCAGCCCAATTTTGATATCCAACTCGAAGTGTCCCTTTGTTGTGGTCAGCAACGGCGGATGAGTGTTCTTGTTTGGTTAAAGGAAAGGAAAGCAAAGGAACTTTATTTAAGTGTCTAGTCGTTCTTGCACTGGAGCACTAATTGGGGACACTGTAAAATGAAATTAACAATTAACGCAAATCAAGTCAAATGTTGGTATTTGAGGAGAGGGGAAACCAGAGTACCCGGAGAAAACCTGTCGATGTAGAGAACCAACTAACTCAACCCACTTATGACGCCGAGGCTGGGAATCAAACCCGGGCCACATTGTTGGGAGGTGAGTTCTCTTACCACTGCACCGTCTCTGCACCCCAAGGTGAGGGCTTTGAAATGTTCAGTTGTAGTGTCCTGAATTCGCCGTTCTGTCTTTGGTATATAAAAATAATTGCAGTCACGGCACCCATCCGCCATTGCTGACCGCGTAAATTCCACTGGTCACAACATTAAGTGGGATCATAAGAGCCTGAAGCGAACGAACGAGGCAGCTCTCTAATAGGGAGAAAGACACGTTTTTCTCAGTTCGAAACCCAAGGAATTGTGGTTATGCGCGAATGAAGGAATTAAGAGGCGCGGTTCTTTCTTGTGTAGAACAGAAGCCTGCAGCCACATTTCCAATTCGAAGTAACTTAACCTGTAAAACTGCTCCTGTTTTTAGTCTTCTGGTTCATTTTCGCTTCTTTGACGCTTCCACACCTCGACTCTTCTCTAATCTGTTATAAATTTTATCGCAGCTTCGTGAAATACTTATCCGTTATAAATGATGAATGGTCAGGATTCCTGCGGGTTGTCCAATACACACGAACGGAGTCGGGTCGACTTTTTGGTGAAGACGACCCGCCAAGCGGAAGTCGGGTCGTGGTGTTTGCGGAAGTAAAGTTACAGGAAATTGCTATTTGAAAGAAGGTTCGAGGAAGTTTCTGAAAATGTTGACAGGTCGTGACGACCCGCCTTAGTAGTTCGTGACGAGCCGTCACTTGAAAAGTCGACCCGACTTTTGGAAATGTGAGGTGGTGAGAGACTTAGAAAAAAAAACGTGTATGTGAAGATACTGGAGGCGTTGAGGCCGCCTGAAAATGGTGACGGGTGGTGACAACCCGTCTAGTTTGTGACGGGCCGTTATTTGAAAAGTCAACCCGACTGTTGGAATGTCAGGTGGTGAGAGACTTAGAAAAAAAACGTGTTTGTGAAGTACGCTGGAGGCAGTGAGGCCGTCTCAAAATTGTGTCGGTTCGTGAGGAACCGTCCAGTTCGTGACGAGTTGTCACTTAAGTAATCGACCCGACCTATGGAAAATTTCAGGTGGCGGGACTTGAAGAAAATGTGGGCCTATTGAAAATGGATTCGGGTCATGGCATATCGTCACGTGAAAAGTCGACCCGACTTTCAGACATGTCAGGCGGTTAAAAACCTCTATGAAAAGAACACTGGGGGCCGTGAGGCCATCTGAAAATGGTGTCGGGTCGTGAGGAACCGTCCAGTTCGTGACGAGTTGTCACTTGAAAAATCGACCCGACCTTTGGAAAATTTCAGGTGGCGGGACTTGAAGAAAATGTGGGCCGATTAAAAATAGATTCGGGTCATGGCATCAGGGTTTTCTTTAAGGTTTTAAGTAGCCGGAGTTTTTTGCAAAGTAGACGGTTGTGGGTCCGGAGGACCCATACAATGGGCTTTAGCCCATCGCTTCTAGGGGGGTCCTGGGGCATGCTCGCCTGGAAAATTCTTGAAAACTGAATGCCGGAAAGTGCATTTCCTGGCATTTTGGGCCGTGAAACTCAGACATTAGAGGGTTGAACCAAGCTGCAATTATACTATGAAAACCATGTTACTCAAAGAAAGACGAAGCGACATTTCAATAATACAACCCTATAAACAAAAAGTTGAGTGATATTTTTTGTATCTTTTTGGTGGTTTTGCTGGAGTTAACGAGCCTGGCATATATTGCCACTTGACAACTTGTAAACATGGCACATACTTGAAGGACTAGACCAGCAAAGGCTTCTGATTGGTTGTTAAATAAAGAAGCTGATTGGAGGATACCAATTGGCCAATGGCGTAAAGGATGTTTCGATCCTGTTTAGGTGTGAAGATGACACACATTCGTTCCATTGTGTAATTAGTGGGAAAATATGCTTGCGGAACTTGGTTGTAGTAATTTCGAAAATTGAAAATCACTCGAGCGGTTTAAGAGTGATGTAGTTTTTTTCCGAAGAGTTTAGGAGTTCCGTAAAGCAGTGAGAGTTGATCAAGAGTGACGTTGGATAAAGATCCGTTGACGAGCACTTACGCGGGCAAGTAGGATCTAACTCCGAGGAGCGTTACGTTCAAGTGTTTAAATAAAGTCTACGAGTCCTCAGCTTCTACGTTCGCTATAAGTGATCAACTGAAAGGTTCGAAGTGAAAACGAAGGAGCGGTTAGTGAATGATCAGGGGCTAGTTTTGTTCCTCAGTTGAGTTGTGGTAAGAGATGCGTGAACGCAGGCTGAGCGTGTTGCTAGCAGAACATCATATGTAAATTTCCTTCTGGTTTGAGAACAAACCTTTTAAAAGTTCTTCTTTGTTTACAAGTTTTTTTATGATTGCGGCGTGATTAAAGGAAGTTTTGCGCGGACTAAAACGTCCTTGAGTGATTTTTCCTTCCTGTAAGATACAATCGGTGGCTGTTTAAAGATATCGAAATCCAATATGGCGGACAACAAATATTGTTCCTACTTTCACGCCACCACGGCAAGATTTGTTCAAAACGAAAGTCTCAAGCATAACGTTTTTAAAAAAACTGCCCTTGATTCAGAAGCCTTTTATGTGTTTTCAGAAAAGATAGCCACCGCAAATTTTTATTTGTATTGAGCCTAAGTAGTTTAGACCTCATAAACATCATCTCCTCTTCATGTCTTGAGTCTTCAAACAATGAAAGTAGCCGGCGAAACCTGACAGAGAAGCCGGCGAACTTCGCCGGCTGCCGGCTCTTATATACAACCCTGTGGCATATCGACCAGTTCGTTTCGAGCCGGGTGATGCGACTTCTAAAGAAAACTGTCGAGCCGGGTGGTGTTTTGGAATTTTCGCAGTAAGGTCGTTCCTGGGCTTATGAAAAGCAAGTTTTAAGGAAATATCTGTAAAGTACCACGTGCTGGGAAATATTCCGCTATTCCGCTTGTTTAATATGATGTTGTCTGGCGACGTTGTAGTCGTACGAATGTATTAATGAGGTGAGTGTTATTAGTGCGCATTCGTTATTATTGGGTCAGTCAATTTTTCATCGAGGTTAAGGATTGAAATTGTCTGTTAACCATTATTACACAGATGTATCTGTGGTATTAATTTTCAGAAATGAAACGATAACTCTTTTCAGTTACGATACATTTGCCACTTCACTTTAGTCCTGCGTCATTTGTTTCGCGTGATTTTCTTCCACCGGGACACCGTTGTTTCTTTATACATATATAATTATGTTACTCGTTTGCGATCGTCGTGTAATATTGAAGCGCTAGCCTCTAAGGTGAAACAAAAATTAAACGTATTAAAGAGACAGTATAGTAAAAAGTACGGTGGCTCGGAGCTTACAAAGGTGGCTGGAAACATATTTGGCAGGACTATGTTGTGGGTTTGTTATTGTGTTTGATCTCCTGGGAATGATGTATTAAAGGACAAAAATTGTGATGGTGCGTTCTTCCAACAGATAAGCATTCCGTTTTTCATGAAGAGTTTGAATCTGTTCTCGACTTCGACGCGTTTTGGTGATTAATATTGGGCAATAGTTTTCAAGTTCTTTATTTGCTTTTGTAGCAATAGTGCTGGTTTACGGTTGATTTGGGGGAGGCCGGGCAGGGGGTGGTAAATGTGGGCCGTTGTTTGTACCTATTTTGGGCGTATGTGTTTTAATGAGTAGTTGTGTGGAAGGGGGTTTTTCATGATAACACTTGGAATTCGTATATGGTAGAGTAAGTTAGTAGAATTTAAAGTCTGACTTTCCAAATTAAAGATACAAAAAGTCATTAAGATACGGCGTTGGTGCTGGTGACTTTGTTAAGCTGGAAGCACCTAAAAATGCTGCTATAACCGTCACTTTGTTCTTAGACAGGAACTAATGATTTTGCAAACATCATTGCCTCTGCGTGAAGAATGGAGTTGTTGAGAAAGAATTTAAAGGCAATCTTAAAGGCAATCACTTGTCGTATCTCTCGTTGGTCTCCCATCGAGATTTCAACCAGCCAGACAAGGCTTAACTTCCGTGAACTTTTGTCGTGAAAGGCATCTCAAAGTAGAGCACTGAATCAAGCTGTTAGTCAGTATTGACTATTGTCAAGCTGAATTTGGTGATTCGCAAGTCTTTCTCGTGTATAATACTGAACTTCAGTCACACGAAAAGTAGAACTAATAACCACAGCAATTCGCACTTTAACTTGCTGTGAAAAAGAAGTTGAAATGATTCGGAAATGACGAACATGCTCGATGCCAAAGTTTTTTTTTTTTTAATTACAAAGTGCGACAGTTTATTCTATTAAAAAACTGTGAATAGATGTCCCAAACGTGCAGGTGTATTTGACCTAAACACGCGACAGTCGGTAGCCTCGCAGCTCCTACAAGGTCTCACCTGATTGGAGACCACCCTTGAGGTTTAACAAAAGAACAAATAACAGAAACAATGGACCCTAGGCCTAAAACCTAACCCTTTTATTTTCTTCAGTCCTTTTACTAGTAACCACATTTTTTGTCCCATATGCGCAAGGCTGTCGTTTTCTAATCGGTCAGCCGACGGTGAAGTACTGAATGTTGAAAGTGCATCGCATAATGAGTTATCCCTGGAATTTAAATTTAAATTTTACCATGAATGTATGGCATCATTAGCGTCATTGCTTGTTAATGAATTAAATTTGAATTAATCGACTTCAGTCGAATGTTGGACACCGATAGTCGAATATACGACTGAAGTTCGACGATTGATTTAAACGCCGAAGTTTACATGTGCCGAATTTAATTCATAAAGTGTGCTTATTTAAATGGAGATATTTATTTTTCGATTGTTATTCGGGAATGGCCTTGGAGATACTCGATGTTGACTCGGAGTTACATGAAGTTGATTTGGGGATACTCTATGTTGACTCTAAGATACTCGATATTGACTCGGAGTTACGCGATGTTGACCCGGAGTTACTCGATGTTGATTCGGAGGTACTCGATGTTGACTCGGAGATACTCGAAAATTTAAAAATCTGAGTGCTCCGAAACACACCTCGTGCATGTAAACTTAGTAAATCTAATTTTGTACGTAATAAATGTCAGTTCATCCGTGATATTTGGCACGTTTAGCTCCTTTGCTGCACTTTCTCCTTTCGGACTCTGAATTTAACCTTCAAACCACTGTTTCCAACCAAAGATCTATATAGTTTAATTGGTAGAGCGCTGCCCAAGTAACGCCGAACCCCATGGTTTCAAATCCCTTCTCGAGCCTGAAATATCCAGGCCCTCTATTCATTACTGCTTAAGTAACGTTCCAGTATTACTGCAACGGTAAGGTCGTACCTCTTGTTGAACACTACTTTCCACTGGCTGTATAGTGTCGTACTTCAGTCCTGTTGTTTTCTGTG
>NC_090883.1:25194843-25202343 GCF_036669925.1 Montipora capricornis | reverse complement strand
ATGCCTGGTCTGGCCGGTCAGTTCTTTTAAATGGAAAGCGCCCTAAGAAAATACCACATGTTAGCATGTTATGATCAAGAAGCAGTTTTAAAATTGTCAATAGTTTCTAGACTTGCATGCTCGGTGGAGTGACCCAGCCTTTTAAAGCCAAATTGAAATTCGAATAAGATACCTGGTTTTCAAGAAAGGAAGTCAATTGATCATACACTAATTTTTCTAAAACTTTACTAAAAGCAGGGATAATAGCTATCGGCAAGAGATCATGATCTCTTGACGATATAAAAGGAAATTCACCCGATCCGAGCTCAATTCAATATCCTTGGGATATGCACATTTGTGACTACCAACAAAAAAAAGATACCAGGCCGGTTTTAAGTCCCATCAAGAAATTATAAACTCTTGGTTCCATTTAAATGACTTGGATTGTTTTCAAAAGCGCCTTTTGCCTCATTTAATTAATTTTGAAGATTACTTTCCTTTTCGTTTCTTTCCTTCGCTTTCTTTGTGAATAATGATTGCTCTTATATTGTATTTAAGCCAATCCCAGACATTGCGGTCATCTGATAATTCTTTTCGTCCTTCCGCTATCCATATAGGGGGATCATTTCGGTTACATTAGAACAATTCATTTTCCAGATCGCAGGGCCTTTAAGTTCGCTCTCTTACTTTCGGACTGCAGAGACTATTTCAGTTGATCCAACAAAGTCGCGTAATAATTATTTGATATCAACCAGTAATCCAACCGACAAAAAATCGTTGGAGATTTTTTGCTCCATGTGAAGCTTTTTGTGTCCGGATGTTTGATTCTCGAAATATCTACTAGGTCTAATTTACTTGAAAGCTATCAATACAAGAGGTGACTAGTTTCCTTTTGGTAAATATTCCTCCTTTTATATCGAGTAGCGGTTTAAGTGGACAATTTAAGTCTCCTCAGAAATAGTATTCAGAATCTAGATTTTCGTTTGTCAAGATAGAGAATAAATTATCAAAACCTTCACCAAGTCCTTGTCTTTGTTTGTTGCATATACATTTATCAGTACATGAGTTTTTCTCTTGGATTTGAGCTTTGAGAATAATGTAGCGCTCCAGTGGATCTAAGATCTTACGATAGATGGTGCAGTCAACCACATTTTTCATCAAAATTGCAACACCACGTGAGTTAGAACAATCGGGGCAAGTTATCGCCTCTGCGCTCCATTCATTTTTCTAGTGGTTCTCTGTTGCTATGGTGGAATGTGTTTCCTGTAAAAAAAAAAACACAAAGTTTTTCGGCATTACGTTTTCGGCACCAGAGAAAGATGGTTCCTTTCCGGAAATTACTCAAACCTTTTACATTTAGTGAAATTAACTTGAAAAATAATTGATATTCAATTGCAATTCACTGTGTGTCCGTGGAATTGTAGAAATAAGGAACAATAGGAGAAAACGGAGGTATAAATTAGCATAAAATTAGGTCTAGGTTGCAAAAAAGAAACGTGTTTAAAACACAAAATATGGATACCAGCTACGCATAAATTAAATACAGTAGAAAAATAAGCAAGATAACTAAAACGGACATAAAAACAAACTTCACTGCCCTGAAAAAGAAAAGTGATAAGAGAACACACAGAGCACCACAGGTACAGGACATATTCCAATTATTCCTACACATCTGGGATACCAATGCGAATAGGTTAGAAGGAACTAACCTTTCTGAATCTCTTAATTCTATATTAAAGTTCTGCTGACCAAAAGCTGTGTTTGTTATTATCTCGGAAGTTCTGCTCTCAAGTGCACGGTCACGATTGCCTTAAGTCTGCTCTTAAATTTTCAACCTCGGTTAATGCATTTCTCGTGTTCTGATTGGTTCACGCAACCTAGTTTATCAGCTCATATACCTTAGTTTGACCTTATACGGCAATTGATTGCTCTAGCGTTGCTAAGCGAATTTTTTTTCGCCTGAAAGCAAAATTTCTCTCAAAAAAGCGACAAAAAAAAACCTTTTTTGTAGAAATTCCGACTTTTAGAAGTACGCAAAAAGACAAGAAATGAATTTGTGATGAGCCTGCGTCTGTCTGACCATCAGATATTCGACAACATCGCATCTTCATCAAGTTTTTTCGATTTCGCTCGGATTTTCTCGCTTTTTTCGCTCGTATTTCACACTTCCAAACTTCTGGAGTTTAAGGAATTTAACAAAACAATTATTCCATTCGCGCTTGTTGGATACGAGACTGGTTATAGCCAACTCGGCGTTAATGCGCCTCGTTAGCTATTTACCACCTCAACATATCCAACGTGCGCTCATGGAATAATTAACAATAATCAGAAACCCATAAGGGTTGAAACGTGTAACGGCCCTTGTATGCTGGGAAACAAGCTTTTGAATATTCAATTTGCTAAGTACCATATTTGGAACAACAAGAGCGAGGGGTTTCCAAATATGGTAAATAGCACCTGAAACATTTAACCAATCAGTTCGCACTGGAATATTCGGAAGCTGTGAACGCGCGTTACACGTTTCAACCCTTATGGGTTTCTGCAATCATTCCATAAGCGCGCGGTGGATATGAGATGGTAAATAGCCAACGAGGCGCGTAGCGCCGAGTTGGCTATAGCCAGTCTCATATCCAACAAGCGCGAATGGAATAATTGTTTTATTAAATTCCTTCAACTCCAAAAATTTGGAAGTACGACATACGAACGGAAAAAGCGAGCAAAATCCGAGCGAAATCGGAAAAAACTTGATGAGACTGATGCGATGTTGTGTAATACCTTGTTGTCAGACAGACGCACGCTCATCACAAAAACATTTCTCACCTTTTCGCGTACTTCTAAACGTCGGAATTGATCCAAACTTTCCACAAAAAAAGTTTTTTTTCTCCGTTTTGGCTTTATTCAAAGAAAATTTGGCATTCCGACGAAAACATTTTTAGTTTAGCAATGCTTAACGCAATCATTTACCATATAAGGTCAAACCAAGGTATATGAGCTGATCATGATAACCGAGATTGAGTGAACCATCAGAGCACGCGAAATGCATTATCCGAGGTTGAGAATTTAATAACTGTTAATTAGTAATCAGACTTGTTATTCTCCGTCGATAATTTTTGTTTTGTTAGTTATCTTTAAGATCCTCAGGGTCATCTGTTACGTTATCCTTTTGCTCTCCAATGCGAGTAGCCTACCGACCACGTTTGTTTGAAGACCTTCATCTCTCGCTTTAAACATTGCCTTTATTAGTTTTCTCCGTTCTTCTTGTAGCCGCATTCGCATAATCAGCAGTGATATAAGCGTCCACGATACCTTCTGCTATCTTTAAGCGCTTGTTTCCTGCAAAAGTAAAACACGGTCCCTGTCTTCTCGCAGACTGCAAAGCGGACGATTATTGGTCGATTTCTATTTTCTCTTTACTTGCCGATACGATCGGATGTCCGCGGTGTCCATGTGTACCCTTCTCCAAGATGTCGAGAATAACTTCCTGTGCCTTTTTAGTGTCTTTGAGAGCCTCTGCTTCTTCCTTCAGATCTTCAACAGTTGCCCATAATTCTTCGACACTTTTTTCTACGATTTTAACATTCTCTTTTAACTGCTTCCAAATCGTGTTTCATCTCTTGCCTAATAGCGCTCAGCTCCTCGTGTAGCTTTCCAAAATTACTTTCCATTGTTTCCATCAAGTTCTGGATTAAATCCTTTTAGAACCTATATCTCGACATCTTCCAATCGGACATTTTAACTTTCTTCAATTCGGCGGCCGAAGTTGCTGAACTTGAGCTTGAACCTCTTTGTCCCTTTTATGTTTGGTCATTCCTTTCATCTGGCAGATTCAGGCAAACTTTAATTTCCCTTCTTCAGTCGCTCTACATCGGGACGTGTCTTACCGCCATGACAGTTGATCCCAGATCTTCAAGAATGCAACATGGTGGTAAAGCCCAATTGCTTTAATTAAAACGCCGATTTTATTACAAGCAAACGAAATTTCTTGAAATCTCAACTCAGTTGCAAGATCTAGCAAAGTTAAATTATTCATATTATGTTAAGTTCAAATGCTGAAGTAGCCATGATACAGAAAACCCATGCAGACAGACGATCAAGACGTATGCTAATGATTTTTAGTCGAATGCTACTTTCAGAGAAATGTATATAGATATTGTTTATTATTATTTTTTAACTTAGTGCAATATTTATCCAGGGGCACCCAATTTAGCAAAGCTAGTTTAAATCGAGCCCTGACACAACACAAAAACAAGGACATTAAAACATTAAAAACTTTGACAAATAATTTATAAAGGCAACACTGTACCGCAGGCGTTACTGTTAAGATGGGGCTTTAGTTTTATTTTAATTGATGCCATTCGAGTGACGTCTCGTGAAGACGACGCCTAAGCAACGCTTCTTAGTGTAGTTGTTATTCACTTCACACGACCGCGAGTGTAAGGCTAGAGTTCTCAAGTTTTGATTCTTATCCTTGTGAAACAACTCTGAAAGGCCAGCGGCTTTGAATTGTAGAGAAAAAGGTAAACTTTAATGTCTTTTCTTGTTGCCAGCTTAGTGTACAAATTGCATGATCTCTCACTGTTAGCCTCCTCCGGGCGACCTCTTCACCATGTGATAATTATTACGGGTGGCGAATGGTAAATGCGAGACTTTGCGAGACGGCGAGACCAGCTTTTTTTCTTTGCGAGCCCGAGACATTTTGAATTTTAGATTGCGAGACCGAGGCTTCAAAGTGTTTGACACCTTCATATAAAAAACGAGACACATAACCGCTCAAAAACGAGACTGCGAGACCCGTGAAATTCGACTAAAATTTGCGAGAGCCAGAGTTTTTGAAGAACCATTCGCCACCCCTATTATTGGAACGCCGAGGATTGGCAACGATCGAGTTTCTTCAAAATAAGAAAAAAGGTCCAGAACTACCGAGTGAAAGCAAACATTTCTGTACTTGAGTTGAAGCTTGTACCGTTCCTCGTGAATTTATGATAAGTAGCGGAGACGTTTGTATTAATTTTTTTGTTCCGCAGCACTGCAAATATATGAGACTCTTCAAGGTATCGAAACTTCGTGTAACATCATCTCGTAAGAACTTCGTATGAGTGCCTCACTCACTCTCCAGGTTTTCAGATTTGGGGGTCCTCTGGATGCCCTTTTTGAAAAGTTTGGGGGTCCATTGTAAAATTTTGAGGGCAGCTAATTAATATTCAAGGGAGGATTAATATTCGATCTATTGCCGTCTTACTTGCTACTTGACAGTACCCCTTTCAGATTTCTAAATTGCGCAAAAAATAAAGTCTTATATCCGCTACCACCACGAACAGTGTACTTAAAATGATCAATTTCTTCTTATAACTCTTATGCCCGGTTGATTCATCGATCAAAAATGTAATGAGCTGAGTTGTGCGAAGCTCAATCGATGACAACGTAAACGTCTCGAGGAAATACATATGCAGTACAAACTGTTCAGTGGCTCAAGTTCATAAATGATCTAGATCGCCATAGCAAAAAATAAAATAAAATAAATAAAAAACCTAAACTGAACCTCAATTTTCCGTAAAAGAGCGTCATTTATTTTAAACAACACTTGATGTGTAATTTAGGAACAAAAGAGGGTAAACAAATATAAGCGATCGATACACAAGTACATCGTTATTCCAAAATTTGGCCGCCATTTAAATATACTTTTCTTTTTATTTCAAATTAGACCTTGATGCCCTTGTTCTTAAGCTTAAAATTCAAAAGAATATTTTATCTTGAACGAGGGCAACAAGGACCGATCTGTATCCGCATAAACGGCGGCCCCATTTTGGAATAGGTGTATTTCATCGCGGTACGGTTGCCGTGTATGGCCTCTAATGTTAAAATCAAAGCGATTGAATACATTCAAGTTTCATGTTCAACGAAAAACTCGCGAAAACGTGAGTCGCATAATTTGCAGAACAGACAGTTACGTGCAAAACAAGAACCAAGACGGATGACACCAGGGGCACTCCAAACGTCACTTTTCGGAAAATATCTGTTCGGAAGATGATTTGAGATCTAGAATTTTCGAATCATTTGTTGTAATACTTCTTGCTTGCCTGCCTCTCCTAGGTTTTTTCGAACAGCTAAAAATGGTTTATAATTGCCCATTTTAAACGGATTTTTACCCTAAGAAAGGTCACGTAGATTTCGGGAGCCTTTTTTCTGGCTGAAATTTTTCGAAAAGCGTAAGCTTTGATCACCTATAATTTTCTGATCACTAGACTTTCAGCTAGGAAATCCGAACAGATGAAACATTTTTAGGGTGATGGGATAAAAATATTAACCTATATCTTCTGTTTAAATACGAAAATATGTTTAACAAAGCGGATTTTATGTAGGTTTAGAAGTTCAATTTCCTTGTGAAAATATGCCGTTCGCATGTTTTTTCTGGAGGTGTTGAAAATTTGCAGAAATAAACATTCGATTTTTTTTTCTGCGCCAATTGGACCCTTTGTTCATAGTTTATGCGTCCCAAAGGAAAATGAACAACTCTGGGATACATCTCCGACTGATTAAAGTCCAGAGTACATTCACTTGAATGTACTAAAAGGCTCACGCGCCAATTATTTGTTTATAAACGAACGTTCAATTAGCAAGTGAAGTCAACCAGGAGTCCCGAGGCCAATTTCTGTTTTCCTTTTTATTTTGCTCGCGAAAAAAAAATATAGATTTGAAATAAAATATTGTATGAAATTAGAAAGCAATTGAACCTTTCTATCGAGTGTTAGTATACCATTTACTAGCGTACTTCGCTGATGTGGCAAGGCTACTCACCATCTATTCCTGTTTTATAATATTTAACAATTATCTCGCGCGAAAAAGGCGAAACTTGATTCTCTTTCGATGCATTTCCTTTGTAATGCTTAATGTGACAGAAGCCACACTTCAAAGTCATGTTATTATTATGCAAATGAGTTGAGTGTTGTATAAATGGCTCATGCAAGGCAAGTAAACCATTCCTTTCCTTTAGTTGCTGTGTCAGCGAGTCTGCACTGTTACTAATAAGTTATACCACGTCTTTACGAAGCAATGAAGTCATATTCTTACCCTCAACAAGGATGAGCATTACAGGCGTCCACGAGAGCTCTTCCTCACGAGATAGTTCGAAAGCGAATACGGACGTTCATCGCTAGAAGCGAGCAAGGAATGTTGGGCAAAACCACAGGGGCACCCAACGAATCTGTTCTCACATTATCTGTTCCCCAGAGGAATCTAGCTGGCTGGCAAAAATACAGGGGTTTCGATGAGCTGGCTTCGGGAAATTTTGTTATTGAGAAGGTTTTTGCCTGGAAATTACTGACTTTTTCTCTAGCATTTCAACCCGAGCTGTGCTGAGGACGACTAAAAAAAAAAAAAAAAAGAAAAAAAAAGGACCGCTTCCTCCTGTCAATAGTGATTGCGCTTGCGCGTAAAAATTCTGTTTTGGTCCCGGTATTTGGTCGCTTTTGTTTGGTCGGTTTGGATCGAGGGATTTGAAATTCGCGCGCGGCATTCCTGGCT
>NC_090883.1:25187541-25190514 GCF_036669925.1 Montipora capricornis | reverse complement strand
ACAGATAAGCATTCCGCGGTTTTCATGAAGAGTTTGCATCTGGTTCTCGACTTACGACGCGTTTGTGATTAATTATTGGGCAATAGTTTGCAAGTTTCTGGTTATTTGCCTTTGTAGCAATAGTGATGGTTTACGGGTTGATTGGGGGGATGTTCTGCACGTGAATGCATAATTTCTTGAGGCCGGAGCAGGGGGTGGAAAATGTGGGCGGTTGTTTGTACATATTTGGGCGTATGTGTTTTAATTGAAGAGTTGCGTGGAAGGGGGTTTTTCAGGATAACACTCGGATTCGGATCTGGTAGAGTAAGTTAGTAGAATTTAACGTCTGGACTTTCCAAAGTAAAGATCCAAAGTAGTCATTCAGATACGGCGTTGGTGCTGGGGACTTTGTTAAGCTGGAAGCACCCTAAAAATGCTGCTATAAAACCGTCCACCTTTGTTCTTAGACAGGAAACTAATGATTTGCAAACATCATTGACCTCTGCGTGAAGAATGGAGTTGTTGAGAAAGAAATTTTAAAGGCAATCTAAAAGGCAAATCACTTGTCGTATCTCTCGTTGGTCTCCCATCGAGATTTCAACCAACCAGACTCTAAGGCTTAACTTCCGTGAACTTTTTGTCGCTGAAAGTGCATACTGGCACAAGTAGAGCCACTGAATCAATGCCTGTTAGGTCAGCATTGACTATTGTCAAGCCTGAATTTTGGTGCATTCGCAAGTCTTTCTCGTGATATAATACTGAACTTCAGATCACACGAACAGGGCATAGAACCTAATAACCACAGCAATTTTTTTTTTTTTCGGCCCAACTTTAACTTGCTGTGAAAAAGAAGTTGAAATGAGGAGCGCGCGAAATGACGGGCAACATGCTCGATGCCAAAGTTTTTTTTTTTTAATTACAAAGTGCGACAGTTTATTCTATTAAAAAACTGTGAATAGATGTCCCAAACGTGCAGGTGTATTTGACCTAAACACGCGACAGTCGGTAGCCTCGCAGCTCCTACAAGGTCTCACCTGATTGGAGACCACCCTTGAGGTTTAACAAAAGAACAAATAACAGAAACAATGGACCCTAGGCCTAAAACCTAACCCTTTTATTTTCTTCAGTCCTTTTACTAGTAACCACATTTTTTGTCCCATAAGCGCAAGGCTGTCGTTTTCTAATCGGTCAGCCGACGGTGAAGTACTGAATGTTGAAAGTGCATCGCATATGAGCTATCCCTGGAAATTTAATTTAAATTTTACCATGAATGTATGGCATCATTAGCGTCATTGCTTGTTAATGAATTAAATTTGAATTAATCGACTTCAGTCGAATGTTGGACACCGATAGTCGAATATACGACTGAAGTTCGACGATTGATTTAAACGCCGAAGTTTACCATGTGCCGAATTTAATTCATAAAGTGTGCTTATTTAAATGGAGATTATTTTTCGATTGTTATTCGGGAATGGCCTTGGAGATACTCGATGTTGACTCGGAGTTACATGAAGTTGATTTGGGGATACTCTATGTTGACTCTAAGATACTCGATATTGACTCGGAGTTACGCGATGTTGACCCGGAGTTACTCGATGTTGATTCGGAGGTACTCGATGTTGACTCGGAGATACTCGAAATTTAAAAAATCTGAGTGCTCCGAACACACACCTCGTGCATGTAAACTTAGTAAATCTAATTTTGTACGTAATAAATGTCAGTTCATCCGTGATATTTGGCACGTTTAGCTCCTTTGCTGCACTTTCTCCTTTCGGACTCTGAATTTAACCTTCAAACCACTGTTTCCAACCAAAGATCTATATAGTTTAATTGGTAGAGCGCTGCCCAAGTAACGCCGAACCCCATGGTTTCAAATCCCTTCTCGAGCCTGAAATATCCAGGCCCTCTATTCATTACTGCTTAAGTAACGTTCAGTATTACTGCAACGGTAAGGTCGTACCTCTTGTTGAACACTACTTTCCACTGGCTGTATAGTGTCGTACTTCAGTCCTGTTGTTTTCTGTGCTAAATGCATTGTTATCTTTGTTCATTATGGTTTCTGTTGTTCTTTTGGCCAATCCCGAAGCCGGTTCAAAGAGGTACGACATGACACATTACGGAGATGATGTCAAATCTTAACGTGTTTCGTTTTTGACTGCCGCTGATCATATTTGCCGTGACAGTTTGCGGCCTGCTATTGAAAAAAAAAAAACAAAACAAAACAAAAAACAACAAAAAACAAAAAAAAAACAAAAAACAAGCGGAGTGGATTGGAATCCGCCAATAGTGACCTTTTCACTCGGTTCGCTTTAGTGAGTAGGGAGTTTAAGATATAGGACGCGACGGCAACGAAAACGTCACAAATTTTGCATATTTAATGAGCAAAAACAATAGCTTTGCACGCTCTGCACGTGCATTTTTCATTTTTGTACATTTCTTTCACGTTTTCGGCAAATCTACGACGTGAAATGACCAATTCTCAACTTTTACGGAGAACGTGAACAAAAGGCAGCGAATTTGAATTTTCTGTCGTAGATTCAATACCGCACCTCCTAATTCAGTTCCTGGGGAGGTACACTAGTTTTTAGAAGTTAGACAAGCCGACATAACGACGAAAAAGATTAATAAACCTGAACTTGCAATTTTAAATGACGTTTTCGTTAACATCGCGTCGCAGATCTTAAAGTCCCTATTGACGGCAGGGAAAAACGGGATCGTTCATTAAAATTTGAACATCATGGTTCGCGTGCCTTACAAATGCACAAAACAACTCCGATAGATTCTTTATTGCAGAGTTACCCACAGCAACCGTACGTCTGGAAAGCTGCTTTTATTTCAGTGAGCGTTTTTCTTCTATTAAGTCTTGAGGTGAGGCCATTTTAAACGCAGCACTTCTCGCTTTAATTTGGCAAGTTTTGACAGACTTTCCGTCAAAGTAGGACTTTTAAGTTTAAAGAATTTGGTAATTGGCCTTACAGGAAAGACAGGGGGACT
>NC_090883.1:25172541-25175041 GCF_036669925.1 Montipora capricornis | reverse complement strand
GTGCCTTTTTAGTGTCTTTGAGAGCCTCTGCTTCTTCCTTCAGATCTTCAACAGCTGCCCATAATTCTTCGACACTTTTTTCTACGATTTTAACATTCTCTTTTACTGCTTCCAAATCGTGTTTCATCTCTTGCCTAATAGCGCTCAGCTCCTCGTGTAGCTTTCCTAAATTACTTTCCATTGTTTCCATCAAGTTCTGGATTAAATCCTTTAAAGAACCTATATCTCGACATCTTCCAATCGGACATTTTAACTTTCTTCAATTCGGCTGACGAAGTTGCTGAACTTGAGCTTGAACCTCTTTGGTCCCTTTTATGTTTGGTCATTCCTTTCATCTGGCAGATTCAGGCAAACTTTAATTTCCCTTCTTCAGTCGCTCTACATCGGGACGTGTCTTACCGCCATGACAGTTGATCCCAGATCTTCAAGAATGCAACATGGTGGTAAAGCCCAATTGCTTTAATTAAAACGCCGATTTTATTACAAGCAAACGAAATTTCTTGAAATCTCAACTCAGTTGCAAGATCTAGCAACCTGGCCATATTCGCGCATGCTGCAATAATTTTAAAGTTAAATTATTCATAATTATGTTAAGTTCAAATGCTGAAGTAGCCATGACACAGAAAACCCATGCAGACAGACGAGCAAGAAGTATGCTAATGATTTTTAGTCGAATGCTACTTTCAGAGAAATGTATATAGATATTGTTTATTATTATTTTTTAATTTAGTTCAATATTTATCCAGGGGCATCCAATTTAGCAAAGCTAGTTTAAATCGAGCCCTGACACAACACAAAAACAAGGACATTAAAACATTAAAAACTTGACAAAGAAGTTATAAAGGCAACATGTACCGCAGGCGTTACTGTTTAAGATGGGGCTTTAGTTTTATTTTAATTGATGCCATTCGAGTGACGTCTCGTGAATACGACGCCTAAGCAACGCTTCTTAGTGTAGTTGTTATTCACTTCACACGACCGCAGAGTGTAAGGCTAGAGTTCTCAAGTTTTGATTCTTATCCTTGTGAAACAACTCTGAAAGGCCAGCGGCTTTGAATTGTAGAGAAAAAGGTAAACTTTAATGTCTTTTCTTGTTGCCAGCTTAGTGTACAAATTGCATGATCTCTCGCTGTTAGCCTCCTCCGGGCGACCTCTTCACCATGTGATATTATTAGGGGTGGCGAATGGTAAATGCGAGACTTTGCGAGACGGCGAGACCAGCTTTTTTTCTTTGCGAGCCCGAGACATTTTGAATTTTAGATTGCGAGACCGAGACTTCAAAGTGTTTGACACCTTCATATAAAAAACGAGCACATAACCGCTCAAAAAACGAGACTGCGAGACCCGTGAAATTCGACTAAAATGTTGCGAGACCCAGAGTTTTTGAAGAACCATTCGCCACCCCTATTATTGGAACGCCGAGGATTGGCAACGATCGAGTTTCTTCAAAATAAGAAAAAAGGGTCAGAACTACCGAGTGAAAGCAAACATTTCTGTACTTGAGTTGAAGCTTGTACCGTTCCTCGTGAATTTATGATAAGTAGCGGAGACGTTGTATTAATTTTTTTGTTCCGCAGCACTGCAAATATATAAAGACTCTTCAAGGTATCGAAACTTCGTGTAACGTCATCTCGTAAGATTTCGTATGAGGCCTCACTCACTATCCAGGTTTTCAGATTTGGGGGTCCTCTGGATCCCTTTTTGAAAAGTTTCGATCTATTGCCTCTTAATTGCTACTGCAGTACCCCTTTCAGATTTCTAAATTGCGCAAAAATAAAGTCTTATCCCTCCCCACGAACATGTACTTAAAATGATCAATTTCTTTGAAACTCTTATGCCCGTTGATTCATCGATCAAAATGTATGAGCTGAGTTGTCGAAGCTCCATCGATGACAACGTAAAACGTCTCGAGGAATACATATGCAGTGCAAACTGTTCAGTGGCTCCAGTTCATAAATGATCTAGATCTCCATAGCAAAAAATAAAATAAAATAAATAAAAAACATAACTGAACCTCAATTTTCCGTAAAAGAGCGTCATTTATTTTAACAACACTTGATGTGTAATTTAGGGACAAAAGAGTAAACAAATATAAGCGATCGATACACAATACATCTTATTCCAAAATGGCCGCCATTTAAATATACTTTTCTTTTTATTCAAATTAGACCTTGATGCCTTGTTCTTAAGCTTAAAATTCAAAAGAATATTTTATCTTGAACGAGGCAACAAGGACCAATCTGTATCCGCATAAACGAGCGGCCATTTTGGAATAAGGTGTATTTCATCGTCGGTACGTGCGGATGGCCAATGTTAATAATCAAGCGATTGAATACATTCAAGTTTCATGTTCAACGAAAAACTCCGAAAACATGAGTCGCATAATTTGCAGAACAGACAAGTTACGTGCAAAACAAGAACCGAGACGATGACACCAGGGGCACTCAACGTCACTTTTCGGAAAATATCTGTTCGGAAGATGATTTGAGATCTAGAATTT
>NC_090883.1:25162541-25165041 GCF_036669925.1 Montipora capricornis | reverse complement strand
TTCGCTGTACAAGCTTCCTCGTGAAGGTCGCATCGACTGGAAGGTACACTGGGTGCTTCCCTTGAATACGCCATGGCATTCGAGTACCCCATCTTCATTCGGTACCAGGTTTAACATCTGTCTGGTCGGTTCAAATTCAGGCTTCTGCATACCTTGGGTCTGCACTCTCTTGATCCACCATTCTTTCACTTCTTGTGTGTCTTGACTTGTTAGAGTACCTCTACGCTCCCTACAGGTGGTGAATCGTAGCACCCAAGCATGAGCACGTAGAGCTCGCCGAAGGTCATTTCGCTCGAGGAGTTCGTCGAATTCGTTCCGGTCTTGGTTGTGTTGTTGTTGTGATAGGTTAAGCACTTCCTTAATGGGTTTTGCTTCTTCTTCCGACGCTGGGGATTTCGCTGTCACAGGATTGTCCTGCCACTTTTGGGGATCACTCAACCAAGCTTGGCCATTCCACCAGAGTTCCGCATTTGTGGCCTGGCCTCCTCGACTTGCTTGATCGGCAGGGTTGTCAAAGGTAGGGACGTATCTCCTACGAATATCTGGATGTTCTCTTATTTTGCGTGCTCGGTTTGCAACAAATTGGTGATACTGGCCGTTTCCCAGTATCCAATGCAGGGCCACCGTGCTGACAAGCCATCCATAGACTGTGGGCTCTGGCAAATCTTTGAGCGCGTTCCTCACGTTGATAACTAGATTGGCAGCCATATCAGCACTAACCAGCTCCAATCTGGAGATTGTCAAATCTTTCTTCGCTAATCTAGCTTTGGCTGTCACCAGTGTTTGGGTGATTTCTCCCCTTTGACGGACGATGGAGTAAACGGCAGCTCCGATTCCATAAGTCGATGTGTGTCCAAATGCGTGGAGCGCAAGACTACAAACTGCTTCGCGGTAGGGTGCTATGGGTCTTGAGGTACTCACTTCCGCTGGTACAGACTCTTTCCACCTTTGGAACTGCATGCGGAGATCCTCTGGGATAGGTGAATCCCATGAGGCTTTAGAATCACAAATTTTGAGAAAGATTTGTTTCCCTTGTAGTACAGTTGGCGAGGCGAGTCCGAGGGGGTCGTAAATCTTAGCCAGTTTCGCCAATACCTCTCGTTTGGTCGGCTTGCTAACTACTTCTGGAAACTGTACCGCAATCGTCTCGTCCTCCTTTTTCCACTTGACCCCTAATAGCTTCGACCCGCTTGACTGGGCTTGTAGCTGCTGTTTGGCGTACGACTGCTCTTCGTAAGGCGTGGAGGGCGGTCTGTCCTCCAGTTGAGGCTCGTTGGAATGCCACTTGTGAAGTTCAAACGAAGCATCATTCATTATCTCTGTCGCTATTGCCTTTCGCTTCCTTGCTTGTTGAACATCCTTTCTGCCTGACAGAGATCGTCAATGTAAAAGCTGCGACGAAGACGGTCCGTTTCTTGCAGGTACTTCTTGGCCCACGCGTCTACATGGCATTCGAGGACGCGTCCTAACAAGAATGGGGAAGGGAAAGCCCAAACAATACTCGTGTAAATCGGTAGGTTTCTATCTCTGAACGTGAATGTGAACGTTAACGCCTCTCAGATGGGGGTTTTTGTTGATAAGTTCGCGATAATTGGGATTGTCAATCGACAACAGTTCTGACTTGTTTTCTTTGGTTGCTTTGACGAAAAGTGTGAATTGGTGGCTGACAGATTGAAAACTTAAATCGTATTCTTCTAAGGTTGCGACCTTGGTTGACATCAACATTTCAATTGATCTTGTTTGAATGGCAATAGGCTTCAAACGAAGAAGATCTATCAACTTTGCCGACACGTACGAACTACCCGCTCCAGAATCAATTAATGCTCGGCATTTTATTCCGTTGACCTTCACTACGATAACAGGAAACAGACCCTCTCCGATTTGGTTTGTCGTCAAGACAACCCCTCTTGTGACTATCGTCGAGTTGTTAGCGTCGCTAGTGGGATATACTGCGTCACAGATCGACGTGTGATGGCGTTTGTGACAGCTTTGGCAATCTGACCTGCCAGGACAATTGGATGCGCGGTGATTTCCAGACGTACAATTGAAACACAATCGATTGTTAAGAAGAATTTGTTTGCGATCTGACAAGCTCGTGACCTTTGTACATTCGATCGGCCGGTGACCTTCGCGACAATACACACACCTACGGGGTCTCAGATCTTCGCGATGCGTATGATAAATTCTGGTCTGGCGCGGATTCCTTTTCGCTGATAGTTCTTGTTCGCGCTCGTTTCGTGCTGTTGTATCTACTTGGTTTCTTCTCACCCACAATCGAATAGCTTCCGAGAGCTTCACAAAATCCCAACTCTCCCAGCCTGTGTCGATTCGCACGAGGTCTCCACGAATTGATGGCAACTTGTCAAGCGTCATGAACACCGCCCCGTTAACCTGCTCGAGTTTCTTGAGGGTTTTCAGAGCTTTCACACAATAGGTCAGCTTCTCGCTAAATTCGCTTATTTTCTTCTGATTGTAATTTGGTATGAAAGGAAGTTCTAGA